>NC_036858.1:42838987-42846529 GCF_002910315.2 Salvelinus sp. IW2-2015
ACACTTAACTCAGAATGAGCCTACCCTACAGCATTCTACAGCATCACAACATCTGGTAACCATTCTGGATTTGGGGGCTTAGATAGGGGACTGATCGTTCTGTTTATTCACTTTGTTTTTCAACAGGACAATGACCCAACACACCTCAAGGTGTGTAAGGGCTATTTGACCAAGAAGGAGAGTGATGGAGTGCTGCATCAGATGACCTAGCCTCCACAATCACCCAACCTCAACCCCATTGAGATGGTTTGGGATGAGTTAGACCACAGAGTGAAGGAAAAGCAGCCAACAAGTGCTCAGCATATGTGGGAACTCCTTCAGGACTGTTGGAAAATAATTCCTCATGAAGCTGGTTGAGAGAATTCCAAGTGTGCAAAGCTGTCATCAAGGCAAAGGGTGGCTACTTTGAAGATTCACAAATATCAAATATATTTTGATTTGTCTAACACTTTTTTGGTTACTACATGAATCCATATGTGTTATGGAATATAGAAAATCCCTTGAATGAGTTGGTGTGTCCAAACTTGCCTGGTACTGTATATAGTTTTGTATTATTTTTTAAATCTTTCACAATCTTTCACTGGGCCTTTATTATTCCTGTATTATAGCCTTCTATAGCATAGCCCAAATGTAAAACATAGCAATATATCTCAGTTTATTGCATAAATTGTGAATGCATTGGATTGCAATGCTGGTGCGGTAAAATAATCCAGTCCAGTTTATTGAATTACAGTGTAGACTAATCCATAGGCTACGACAATGTACATGGAGAAGGATGCTAAAACGTGGTCAGTGGCAGATCAAAATAGCAGGTGAATGGAGGAGTTGTCCATGGTGCTGTCATTCTAGGTCCTTTATTACCCTGTTCATAATGAGCATGGGGCGGTTGCATTTTGGTTTCTGCTCAGCTGGATGAAGCCAGCAGGGAACACATACAGACACCACCGGTTACAGACCTACCAAAGATCTTACTTGCAGTGGTGTATTGCAATTTTTTTTTAGATGAGGGAGCGCAAAAAAATATGTAAATGACATCAACATTTCCTCAATCAAAGTTTGTACTGACAGATGTAGCCTATTGAATAGCCTATCATGGCACTTCAGCCCTGTTCCTGAAGTGCTACTGTCCTGTAGGGTTTCACTACAACCCCAGTTGTAACTAACTCGATTAATCTTATCAACCAGCTAATTATTAGAATCAGGTGTCCTAAAATAGGCTTGAAAATGAAAACCTACAGGATGGTAGCTCTCCAGGAACAGGGTTGGAGAGCCCTGTTATAAAAAATGATGCCTAAAATGCATCCTCCAATTGCAACGTTCGCCTATGCCCACACATATTGTCTCAAGAAAATGTTATATTTTTAATACCCTCAAACACCAAGTTAGGCATACCTAATTTCTAAATAGGCCATCATCACTGTCAATCATGAATTATAATTATTCAAGTTTTACTGGTGAAACTGCATCTCCATGCCAATCATTTGATTGATCTCAATCAGTTTCATGGGAATAGCCTATGCATTTCAATCTTCTTGAATGTCACGTTGCTGAGATGAATGCCGAGATGCTGAGTCAATTGGAAGTGTACCTGTGGATGTATTTCAAGGCCTACCTTCAAACTCAGTGCCTCTTTGCTTGACATCATGGGAAAAGAAATCAGCCAAGACCTCAGAAAAAGAATTGTAGACCTTCACAAATCACAAGGTACCATGTTCATCTGCACAAACAATAGTACGCAAGTATAAACACCATGGGACCACACAGCCGTCATACCGTTCAGGAAGGAGACGAGTTCTGTCTCCTAGAGATGAACATACTTTGGTGCGAAAAGTGCAAATCAATCCCAGAACAGCAATGGACCTTGTGCTGGAGGAAACAGGTACAAAAGTATCTATATCCACAGTAAAACAAGTCCTATATCGACATAAACTGAAAGGCCGCTCAGCAAGGAAGAAGCCACTGCTCCAAAGCCGCCATAAAAAAAAGCCAGACTACGGTTTGAAACTGCACAAAGATAATATTTTTMGGAGAAATGTTCTCTGGTCTGATGAAACAAAAATAGAACTGTTTGACCATAATGACCATCGTTATGTTTGGAGGAAAACGGGGGAGTGTAACGCTCTTCTACTTCGTCCTCCTCATCAGACGAGGAGAGGCGAGAAGGATCGGATGACCAAAACGCAGCGTGGTAATTTGACATTATATTTATTTAAAGAAAAGACGAAAAAASACGGAAACACTTTAACCCACTACAAAACAACAAACGAAGTAGACAGACCTTGACTTACGAACTTACATACAKCMAAGAACGCACYAACAAGTACAGYCTACAAATAAATGAACGAACGAACGATACAGTCCCGTATGGTGCAATAACGACACAGACACAGGAGACAACCACCCACAACAAACAATGTGAAACCACCTACCTTAATATGGTTCTCAATCAGAGGAAACGTAAACCACCTGCCTCTAATTGAGAACCATATCAGGTAACCCATTAACCAACATAGATACACATAACATAGAATGCCCACCCTAACTCACGCCCTGACTGACTAAACACATACAAAACAACAGAAAACAGGTCAGGAACGTGACAGGGAGACTTGCAAGCCGAAGAACACCATCCCAACCTTGAAGCACGGGGGTGGCAGCATCATGTTGTGGGGGTGCTTTGCTGCAGGAAGGACTGGTTCACTTCACAAAATAGATGGCATCATGAGAATGGAAAATGATGTGGATATATTGAAGCAACATCTCAAGACATCAGGTTATAAAGTTAAAGCTTGGTCGCAAATGGGTCTTCCAAATGGACAACGACCCCAAGCATACTTCCAAAGTTGTGGCAAAATGGCTTAAGGACAACAAATTGAAGTTATTGGAGAGGACATCACAAAGCCCGGACCTCAATCCTATTGAAGATATGTGGGCAGAACTGAAAAAGTGCGTGTGAGCAAGGAGGCCTACAAACCTGACTCCGTTACACCAGCTCTGTCAGGAGAAATGGGCCAAAATTCCCCCAACTTATTGTGGGAAGCTTGTGGAAGACTACCCGAAACGTTTGACCCAAGTTAAACAATTTAAAGGCAATGCTATCAAATTCTAATTGAGTGTATGTCAACTTCTGACCCACTGGGAATGCGATGAAAGAAATAGAAGCTGAAGTAAATCATTCTCTCTACTATTATTCTGACATTTCACATTCTTAAAATAAAGTGGTGATCCTAACTGACCTAAGACAGGGAACCTTTACTAGGAATAAATGTCAGGAATTGTGAAAAACTGAGTTTAAATGTATTTGGCTAAAGTGTATGTAAACTTCCGACTTCAACTGTAGGTGTTTTTGGTGTAACAGTAATGTTAAAGGCCAGCTATGCTATTCGTTTCAGTTATATAAAATACAAGACATTGATTCAGCTTTGATCTAACTTTACTAAATGAACACCATTGTGAGAAGTGATCATTTATAATAATAATAATAATAGTAATGATGAGTAGGACTATAAGTGTTATTGTAAATGATTGGAGCGCTCTTCGTGGTTGGAAAAGGACAGCGCTAAATAAAAATTGATTTGATTAGTTTGAACACATGGTTACAATATACCCTATTACAGAATAAAAGAAAACAAAGGCCAGAACTATCAACTCATATAATTTATTTGCAGAGATTTAATCATCAAATCAATTGACCAAGTAGTGAACATAAATCATTACTACGTAAAATTGCAAGAAATGTGTTTTAAAACGGCCATACAATCAACATTTTGGTGTGGTGTATTCATGCATCTCAATAAACTATATTGACACGCAATAAACCTAAATGCATTATTACCTCCATCTTGGCCTAATTCTCATTTCCAATTTCCCACCCTGAAATAGCCTACCCTAAAAGGCCCTGTGTCTCAACCAATAGTCAATATAGGCTAAAGATCCCAAGCAGGGCTACAGCAACATCCAGAGAGGGTCAGGCTCTTGGGCTTTACGGTGGCCACTCTGGTTTGGGTGTCCTCAGCAGAACGGTGTTGCTGTATCTAAGTGGTCACATACAGTGCATTCAGAAAGTATTCAGACCCCTTGACATTTTCTACATTTTGTTACTTTACAGTCTTACTCTTAAATGGATTTAAAAAAAAATCCCTCATCAATCTACACACAATACCCCATAATGACAAAGTCAAAACAAGTTTTTAGACATTTTTGCAAATTAATTTAAAGTAAAAACAGAAATAACTTATTTACATAAGTATTCAGACTCTTTGCTATGATACTCGTAATTGAGCTCAAGTGCATCCTGTTTCCATTGATCATTCTTTAGATGTTTCTACAGCTTGAATGGAGTCAACCTGTGGACAATTCTATTGATTGGACATGATTTGGAAAGGCACACACCTGTTTATATAAAGTTCCACAGTTGACAGTGCATGTCAGAGCAAAAACCAAGCCATGAGGTCGAAGAAATTGTCAGTAGAGCTCCATGACAGGATTGTGTCGAGGCACAGATCTGGGGAAGGGTACCAAACAAATTCTGCAGCATTGAAGGTCCCAAGAACACAGAGGCATCCATCATTCTTCAATGGAAGAAGTTTGGAACCACCAAGGCTCTTCCTAGAGCTGGCAGCCCTGCCAAACTGAGAAATCGAGGGAGAAGGGCCTTGGTCAGGAAGGTGACCAAGAACCCGGTCACTCTGACAGAGCTTCAGAATTCCTCTGTGGAGATGGTGTTCTTTCTGCAAGGTTCACCCATCTCTGCAGCACTCCACCAATCAGATCTATATGATAGAGTGACCAGTAAAAGGCAAATGACAGCCCGCTTGGAGTTTGCCAAAAGGCACCTAAAGGATTCTCAGATCAGGAGAAACAAGATTCTCTGGTCTGATGAAACCAAGATTGAACTCTTTGGCCTGAATGCCAAGCGTCACGTCTGGAGGAAACCCGGCACCATCCCTTCGGTGAAGCATGGTGGTGGCAGCATCATGCTGTGGGGATGTTTTTCAGCGGCAGGTACTGAGAGACTAGTCAGGATCGAGGGAAAGATGAACGGAGCAAAGTATAGAGAGATTCTTGATGAAAACCTGCACAAGAGTGCTCAGGACCTCAGACTGGGGCAAAGGTCCAACTTTCAACAGGACAATGACCTTAAGCACACAGCCAGGACAATGCAGTAGTGGCTTTGGGACAAGTCTCTGAATGTCCTTGAGTGGCCAGGACAGAACTTGAACCCGGTCGAACATCTCTGGAGAGAACTGAAAATAGCTGTACAGCGACGCTCCCTATCCAACCTGACAGAGCTTTCGAGGATCTGCAGAGAAGAATGGGAGAAACTCCCCAAATACAGTTGTGCCAAGCTTGTAGCGTCATACCCAAGAAGACTCAAGGCTGTAATCACTGCTAAAGGTGCTTTAACAAAGTTTTATTTATTTCAACTTTATTTCAACTTTATTTAACCAGGTAGGCTAGTTGAGAACAAGTTCTCATTTACAACTGCGACCTGGCCAAGATAAAGCAAATCAGTGCGACAAAAACAACAGAGTTACACATAAACAAATGTACAGTCAATACCACAATAGATTTTTTCTATGTACAGTGTGTGCAAATGTAGAAGAGTAGGAAGGTAAGGCAATAAATAGGCCATAGAGGCGAAATAGTTACAATTTAGCGTTTACACTGGAGTGATAGATGTGCAGATGATGATGTGCAAGTAGAGATACTGGGGTGCAAAAGAGCAAGAAGATAAATAACAATATGGGGTAGTTGGGTGTGCTATTTACAAATTGGCTGTGTACAGGTACAGTGATCGGTAAGCTCTGACAGCTGATGCTTAAAGTTAGAGAGGGAGATATAAGTCTCCAGCTTCAGTGATTTTTGCAATTCGTTCCAGTCATTGGCAACAGAGAACTGGAATGAAAGTTGGCCAAAGTAAGTGTTGGCTTTGGGGATGACCAGTGAAATATACCTGCTGGAGCACATGGGTGTTGCTATGGTGACCAGTGAGTTGAGATAAGGTGGGGCTTTACCTAGCAAAGACTTATAGATGACCTGGAGCCAGTGGATTTGGCGACGAATCTGTAGCGAGGGCCAGCCAACGAGAGTATACAGGTCGCAGAAGTGGGTAGTATATGGGGCTTTGGTGACAAAACGGATGGCACTGTGATAGACTACATCCAGTTTGCTGAGTAGAGTTTTGGAGGCTATTTTGTAAATGACATCGCCGAAGTCGAGGATCGGTAGGATAGTCAGTTTGACGAGGGTATGTTTGGCAGCTTGAGTGAAGAATGCTTTGTTGAGAAATAGGAAGCCGATTCTAGATTTAATTTTGGATTGGAGATACTTAATGTGAGTCTGGAAGGAGATTTTACAGTCTAACCAGACACCTAGGTATTTGTAGTTGTCCACATATTCTCGGTCAGAACCGTCCAGAGTAGTGATGCTAGTCGGGTGGGCGGGCGCGGGCAGCAATCGGTTGAAGAGCATGCAGTTACAACCAGGAATATGACTTTCCCGAAGCGGATCCAGTGTTTTGCCTTCCACCCAATACAATGGATCTGATCCCAGCCGGCGACCCTAAGCGACGCCGAAAAAGGGGCAAACGAAGCGGTCTCCTGGTCAGGCTTCGGAGACGGGCACATCGCGCTCCACTCCCTAGCATACTACTCGCCAATGTCCAGTCTCTTGACAATAAGGTTGATGAAATCCGAGCACGGGTAACATTCCAGAGAGACATCAGGGATTGTAACGTTCTCTGCTTCACGGAAACATGGCTCACTCAAGAGACGCTAACGGAGTCGGTGCAGCCAGCTGGTTTCTTCACGCATCGTGCCGACAGAAACAAACATCTTTCTGGTAAGAAGAGGGGCGGGGGMGTATGCCTTATGATTAACGAGAGGTGGTGTGATCATAACAACTTACAGGAACTCAAGACATTCTGTTCACCTGATCTAGAATTCCTCACAATCAAATGTCGACCYCATTATCTACCAAGGGAATTCTCTTCGATTATAATCACAGCTGTATATATCCCCCCCCCAAGCAGACACATCGATGGCCCTGAACGAACTTTATCTGACTCTTTGTAAACTGGAAACCACACACCCTGAGGCTGCATTCATCGTAGCTGGGGATTTTAACAAGGCTAATCTGAAAACAAAACTCCCTAAATTCTATCAGCATATCGATTGTGCTACCAGGGCTGGTAAAACCTTGGATCATTGTTATACTAACTTCCGCGACGCATATAAGGCCCTCCCCCGCCCTCCTTTCGGAAAAGCTGACCACGACTCCATTTTGTTGCTTCCAGCCTTACAAACAGAAACTAAAACAACAAGCTCCCTCGCTCAGGTCTGTTCAACGCTGGTCCGACCAATCTGATTCCACGCTTCAAGACTGCTTCGCTCACGTGGATTGGGATATGTTCCGCATTGCGTCCAACAACAATATTGACGAATACGCTGATTGGGTGAGCGAGTTCATTAGAAGGTGCATTGACGATGTCGTACCCACAGCAACGATTAAAACATTCCCAAACCAGAAACCGTGGATTGA
>NC_036858.1:42847234-43068980 GCF_002910315.2 Salvelinus sp. IW2-2015
CTTACCAACCCAATAGGTCCACAAGACGACGCAATCGCAACCACACTGCACACTGCCCTAACCCATCTGGACAAAAGGAATACCTATGTGAGAATGCTGTTCATCGACTACAGCTCAGCATTTAACACCATATACCCTCCAAACTCGTCATCAAGCTCGAGACCCTGTGGTCTCGACCCCGCCCTGTGCAACTGGGTCCTGGACTTCCTGACGGCCGGCCCGCCCCAGGTGTAGGGTAGGTAACAACACTCCACCCGCTGATCCTCAACACCGGGGCCCCACAATGGGTGCGTTTCTGAGCGCCTCTCCTGTACTCCCTGTCACCCACGACTGCGTGGCCATGCACGCCTCCAACTCAATCATCAAGTTTGCGGACGACACTACAGTGGTAGGCTTGATTACCAACAACGACGAGACGGCCTACAGGGAGGAGTGAGGGCCCTCGGGGTTGGTGTCAGGAAAAATAACCTCACACTCAACGCGTCAACAAAACAAAGGAGATGATTGTGGACTCAGGAAACAGCAGAGGGAGCACCCCCTATCCACATCGACGGACAGTAGTGTGAGAAGGTGGAAAGTTTTAAGTTCCTCGGTGTACACATCACGGACAAACTGAATTGGTCCACCCACACAGACAGCGTGTGAAGAAGGCGCAGCAACCTCAGGAGGCTGAAGAAATTCGGCTTGTCACCAAAGCACTCACAAACTTCTACGATGCACAAATCGAGAGCATCCTGTCGGGCTGTATCACCGCCTGGTACGGCAACTGCTCCGCCCACAACCGTAAGGCTCTCCAGAGGGTAGTGAGGTCTGCACAACGCATCACCGGGGAAACTACCCGCCCTCCAGGACACCTACACCACCCGATGTCACAGGAAGGGCCATAAAGATCATCAAGGACATCAACCACCCAAGCCACTGCCTGTTCACCCCGCTATCATCCAGAAGGCGAGGTCACTACAGGTGCATCAAAGCAGGGACCGAGAGACTGAAAAACAGCTTCTATCTCAAGGCCATCAGACTGTTAAACAGCCACACTAACATTTAGTGGCCGCTGCCAACATACTGACTCAACTCCAGCCACTTTAATAATGGGAAATGATGGGAATTATGTAAAAATGTACCACTAGCCACTTTAACAATGCCACTTAATATAATGTTTACATACCCTACATTACTCATCTCATTTGTATATGTATATACTTACTCTATATCATCTACTGCATCTTGCCATCTTTATGTAATACATGTATCACTAGCCACTTTAAACTATGCCACTTTATGTTTACATACCCTACATTACTCATCTCATATGTATATACTGTACTCTATACCATCTACTGCATCTTGCCTATGCCGTTCTGTACCATCACTCATTCATATATCTTTATGTACATATATTCTTTATCCCTTTACACTTGTGTGTATAAGGTAGTAGTTGTGGAATTGTTAGGTTAGATTACTTGTTGGTTATTACTGCATTGTCGGAACTAGAAGCACAAGCATTTCGCTACACTCGCATTAACATCTTCTAACCATGTGTATGTGACAAATAAAAATTTGATTTGATTTAGTTTAGTTTTACTAGCATTTAAAAGCAGTTGAAGGCCACAGAAGGACTGTTGTATGGCATTGAAGCTCGTTTGGAGGTTTGTTAACACAGCGACCAAAGAAGGGCTAGATGTATACAGAATGGTGTCATCTGCGTATAGGTGGATCAGAGAATCACCAGCAACAAGAGCGACATCWTTGATATATACAGAGAAAAGAGTCGGCCCGAGAATTGAACCCTGTGGCACCCCATAGAGACTGCCAGAGGTCCGCACAACAGGCCTTCCGATTTGACACACTGAACTCTATCTGAAAAGAAAAAGATGTTGGTGAACCAGGCGAGGCAGTCTTTTGAGAAACCAAGGCTATTGAGTCTGCCGATAAGAATGCGGTGAAAGTACTGAGTAAAGGGCCTGAATACTTTTGTAAATGTGATGTTTCAGTTTTTTATTTTTAATACATTTGCTAAATGTTCTACAAAACTGTTATTGCTTTGTCATTATGGGGTATTGAGGGTAGATTAATGAGGGGGAAAAAACTATTTAATCCAGTTTAGAATACGGCTGTAATGTAACAGAAAAAGTCAAGGAGTCTGAATACTTTCCGAATGCACTGTATTGTTCTGGGTTCCACTGCGCAAGAGCAGGTTGGTGGAGTTTTATGAACATCAAGGCAGACAGGTGATGATTTTTTTTTTTTATGTTCTGAAGTTGACAAGCCTCCAATGGGCCTCTGCATTGCACACATGTAGCCTACAGTTCTTCATCATTCGCCAGAGAGAAGACAGGGAAGAAACCACCATTTACCTACCTGTAGGGTGCTGTAGCCTAGATATTTATTTGGTTTGTCATTCTATAATTTTCATGCAATTTTGTGGTAATTAAATATAATTTATTTTAGAGTTGATGAGAATACATTTTTCTGTGTATTCTCAAATTGAAAAAAGCTAGGGAGCTCCCCCAGCACTACACCCCTGATTACATGTGAAGTTAAGGCAGCTGCACTGTGCTATTTCATCAACAAAAAAAGCCACATCTCCTCACACAGCCCCACCCCCAAACTACTTGCGTGTGTGTGTGTATGTGTGTGAGAGAGACTTACTATAGTGGTGATGAAAGGGATGGTGGTGGAGGAACACAGGAGCTGCTGTTTGACCTGGCGGTAGCGATCATAGAAAGGCTTCATCAGAGTCTTCTCCTGCCTGGTGCTCTGAAAACACACACACACATACACKGTAAAAAACAAATATAATCATATTAAACATTACGGCTACTCATTCAGAAGCTACACTAAAATAGACATTTACAAGGCACACTGGGCAGTCTTACCGGTCGTCCATGCAGGCTCTCAAAGTGGAGCAGACACTTCTGCAGGGTGACCTTCTCCACAGCCATCTGAGCCGGAGTCATCTCCTGGACCAGGAACCAACCAGTGGCAATACAGTCAGACACAAGGCCAAACCAATGAGTAATAGAACATAGCAGAGTTACACTGACAGTATAACACACTCAACTAATCAAGAGTAATCTTGGTATGAGAATAGGTCCTTTCATAACTATGTACATTTCCAGCGCATTACCTGGTAATTCACGATGTGTAGTTTTACCTTGATGTTATCTGGCAGTCCCTCCTGTCGTTTCTCCATCATTCTCTTGTTCAGGCTATCGACAGTCTCCTTCAGTGAGGGTTTGTTGTTACTGTTCTGGTAGTGCTCCATCGCCCCCTGGGGGTCTCTGGTGGACCTGCATGTAGCTGTGTTCAGTCCTCTCTGCTGCTCTCTGAGCCCCTCCACACACTGTTTCAGCTTCAGCTCTACACATACACAGAGGTTTCATTTGACAATATAGAACACTCATACAAATATCAATATAGATTCAGAATGCATGTCCCTCCTCCCCAAATATATATCTTTTTTAATGGCATAAATAATTATAAACATTTCCTTTCAAATAATAATGATACATTATACAGCCACCAAGATGGTGTCTTGGTGTTACATTCTTTCACTTCAGCTGCAGTTCACACAGTTTTTTTTTAAATGCCTCTGATTGCAACAAGTCAAGGACTTACCTTTGAGCTGCTTGCGAGACTTAGTGAGGTCTCGCATCAGTCTAGATATTTCTGGGTGGGCAGTCTTATCATTGTATGCTGGCTGCCACAGAAAAACAACACAAACCTCATGAATATATGACACATAGAAAGAGGTATATTCATATATGGCAAAATATATCCTATCATTATTATCAGTCCATAAACACTAGGTGGAGCTACACTAAATTCATGTGTTCTACTGGAACGAGAACTACAGCACTAGAAAAGACAAAAGTGTAATGTGGGAAAACATCCAGTAGGAGAACTCTTTGAATTGGATTATTCTGTTCCCAAACCATCAACTTTTTCCTAACGCTGTGTGCAGCTGGTGTTGGGCTGAGTTGGCACGTTAGAAAAGGAAACGGAAGTCGAATCTGGTGAGAGACAGAGAGCGGTTTGAACCAGTCTAAACTGGCCTGGAAGAGAGAGAGGAGATATGACTGTCTGTGGCCTTGATTCTTTGACTCAGCAGGAGGAAATACATTCCTCCCACTGGGCACACCATGTTGTTTCAACGTGGGTAATTGGGTAATATTTGGCTGAGACGTTGATCGATGAGATTACAACCTGTATTCACCCACTCAAAAAGACAGACAAAAGTTAGTTGAATTTACAATGTGTTATTGATTTGCTGATTTTTTCCCAGAAAGAACTTCAGTTGTGGCAAATCGGATAAGATAAAGAAATATATTGTAAACATATAAACAGCAACATTCACACATGACAGATACACAAGACTGTCAGCTTTAATTTGAAGGTATTTTCATCCATCTCGGGTGAACCGTTTAGAAATTACAGCACGTTCTGTACACAGTCCTCCCATTTTAGGGGACCAAAAGTATTGGGAAGAATGCACTTATTTGTGTATTAAACTAGTAAAAGGTTAAGTATTTGGTCCCATATTCATAACACACAATGGCTTCATCAAGCTTGTGACTCTACACATTTGTTAGATGCATTTGCTTTTATGTTTTGGTTGTGTTTCAGATAATTGTGCGCCCAATAGAAATGAATGGTAAATAATGTACTGTGTCATTTTGGAGTCACTTTTATTGTAAATAAGAATATGTTTCTGAACACTTCTACATTCATGTGGATGCTACCATGATTACAGAATAATCCTGAATGATTCGTGAATAATGATGAGTGAGGAAGTTAGACGCACAAATATCATACACCCCCAAAAATGCTAACTTCCCCTTTTATTGTAACTGCGAGAGGTTAGCTACAGTATTTGTGATATGTTGGATTCACGTCTTCATCTCAAACAAAAATCTAAGCTAAAGAGTAGGACTAAATCAAATCAAAATACAAATGCACTTAAATAATGTTTGATTTGATTTAGTCCTATTCTTTAAGTTACATTTTTGGTTGGGATAGAGACGTGAATCAAACATATCAATTATTATTTTGTAGAAAAACTGTCATTAAAGCCAGACTAAGTCAGTGGCATAGAACTATCAAAGCAGAAGATCCATCTCCTTCAAATGTTGATATTTGGTTGTGTTGACAACCAAACACAATTCAATATCACTAAATATCATTTCATTTGAAATCAACCAGAGCTTGAAACCCTAGGCCTGTTGTATTGTCTATTTTTAGTTGGGTTGAATTGAAACAATAGGTGTTGATGACTTTGCAAATGGTATCTATATAGGCCTAAATAGTATCATTGATGATATCTGAGTGATAATGTATAGTGACATTTCATTTGCTCTGTTAAAACTACACTGGAATGACGTCGATAGCAACAATGAATCTATTTAATTTTTAAGGGGAGCTCTCTCAACATTTATTCTCACGATAGCACATTGGTAATAGTCTGTGAAAAATATCTAAGCAGGGCTGGTCTTGGTTAAAATCCTGGATGGGAGACCAAAGGGTAGCTATAGATAGATTTTCCAGTAGGAGGTGCTGCCTACCCTATTGTTTTATCCCCCTGATAGTAGATCTGACGTTGTTTTAATGGTACAAATTCAACATATTTTATACAAGGGTTGTCTATGTTGAAATGTGGTTACCATGATGACATAATCCTGTGGTTGAAATTTCACCATCAAAACAACAGTTGAGATTGATTACTTTTTTCAAATCCAATGTATTTTCCACGCAGATTCCACGTCACAATATGTTGACAAATTATGTTGAAACAACGTTTCTCTGCAGTTTGTGTCCAGTGGGCTTTGTCTTTATGAGACAGAGGTTGGCCTCTGGGCTATAATATGGTTGTAAATAAACATTGATGTTTGATGGTTTTACTGTCTCACCCTGTAGTGTCTCTCTTGCTCAAAGCGCTCCTCAAAATGTCTGATCCTCTTCCTCAGGTTCTGGATGTGTCTGTTTAGCATTGTGACTGATGGGGTCTTGATAGCTCCCTCTGCTGGTTCAGTCCTAACTGTGTAGTGAGCCCTGGTGAGGGAGAGCTAGAATGGTAAGTTTCCACATTTATCCATCACATACGCTTTCAAGACACACCCACTAATACACAACACACACTTAACACGCATAAACCTTGGACACACAAAGCTACATACTCTCTCCAACCGAATGCACACATAACAACCGAACACAAACACACAACACTTGAACACAGTCTCTTACATCCTGATGTATTGTGAGCAGGGTGGGGATGGGGCTGTTTCCGGGTCTGTGTTGAAGCGCTGGCCCTGGCTGAGGTTGTGGCAGCGGGGGGACGGTATGGGACAGTCACCAGCCGCGAGGCGCTGGAGGAGAGGACTAGGACAAGGGGTCAGCAGACACTCACTGCTACTCCCCTCAGAGAGAGACACGGGGGCCCTCTGGACTGGACTGGCTTCTGACAGAGAGCAGAGGGTGGAGGGAGAGAGACAACGGGGTCAAAGTACAGAAATGAAATGAAGACTAACTATAACAAACAAAGCTAGTGGTGTAGTTGTGCACCTGTCCTACTAGTCAAAAACAACTAACTTCACTTCATATCCAGAACATACTCAAACGATATCTGCCCTTATACATACACTGCTCCTACTGTATCTATAGCATCCTGGCGCATCGTGACTTGATAAGCAAGCATGAGACATACCCACCCAAAGCTAACACTGATAAGAGCTTATATTATCCACTAAACATAAGACAGATGAAGAGACATATGATTGATTCACAAAAAAAGCACTAAATATCAATCATAGTGTACAAGATATCACACAGTACGAGAATAACCAATCTGCTTACGAGGAGACGAGGGTTGAGATAGATAGGAGAGGAGGAAGAGATAAAAGAAAAGGAGGGATAGGGAAGGTGCTGTTCTCCTACCTGTCAGTGAAGTGCTGATGATGTCCTGGTCCTGTTTTGGGAGGGATTGGAGAGATGGGGTTAGGCTCTGGTAGTCATTGGTACAAGGGGGGAGTTCCAGGTCCTCCTGGGGGGTTCCGGGGGGCGAGGTGCACAGCTCAGCCTCCAGGGCTTGCTGCTTCAGGGAGGGGCTCTGGAAACAGAAGCAGAACATGTCTTCAGAATTAGGGGTCTGGAGAAGGTAAAACAGGGATGCAGATCCCCTATCTGGGGTGTAGAGGTTGAAGGTGGGTGGCAAAATCCTGATGATGGCCGTTAAGAGGGCTTGTCCTTAGGGAAAGTGATCTTGTGTTGTGTCCGTGTGCCCCACACCTCAGTTATAAAAGGGTGGCGTAAGACATGATGTTAGCAGTCACATAATGGGTCTTGTCTCGGCTCTGCTCTCCCCTAGGTTTCCTCAGACCTGGATCCACATGTGATCCCATTAGTTAGATCCCTGTGTGTGTGACAGCGTACTCAGCTTCCTCAGAACGGTGAAATCCCTGTGTTCTGTAATTGTCATAGTATCACTGTTAGTGATTCAGTAGAATCCATGTGTGTCTGCACATATCTGTGTTTTCCCAGTTTTTCCGGTCTGTCTGCGTTCCCAGGGATGCTTCCACTGCTCCGGCTCACCTCCACATGGATTATTCATAGCGTCAGGGCAACGTTCGGGAAAACCATGCGTGTGGGACTATGATGGGGGGGGGGGGTCTCCGTGGTAACGTTGTGAGGCTGAGCATTCTAATTGGAGAGCAGGAAGGCTGACGTTGTTAGCTCAGTGTGAGCCGCAGTAGGGGGTTGACATGGGTTGTTCTGTGAGCGTCCGAAATAGGATAAAATAGGTTTTGATGCATAAATATGGGGTAGTCTGGGGGATAGAGGGTAAAGGGGGGCTCATTCAGTTTCGTTTGACATCATGATTTGGTGAGGCTATAGCCCCTCCCTCTCGCTGTTCATTCATTTAAAGAAACTGTGTGCGTCAGACAGGAGACAGAGGAAAGGGAGGGGGCTATTACTCACTCACACACACGCACGTGCACACACACACGCACAAACGCTAACCTGTATGACCGCACACACTAGCCATTAGCCAATGCAAATGTATTCCACTTCCCAAAATATTAAAATCAATACCGCAGTGTCAATAAAAATGACCCATATCTAAAATGAAACCATTGCCCCTGATTGGAATGCAATTAATGACTCACCATCTAATATGAGAGCTGAAGTAAACGGTTCTATTCTGGGCTGTTTATAACACTCATATATTGACATGTTTTTGCTGTTGTATTTGAGATAGCTAGATAGATAGCTAGACGGACGGACGGACGGACGGACGGACGGACGGACGGACGGACGGACGGACGGACGGACGGACGGACGGACGGACGGACGGACGGACGGACGGACGGACAGACAGACAGACAGACAGACAGACAGACAGACAGACAGACAGACAGACAGACAGACAGACAGACAGACAGACAGACAGACAGACTATACCTCAGGCACAGACAGACAGACAGACTATACCTCAGGCACAGACAGACAGACAGACTATACCTCAGGCACAGACAGACAGACAGACTATACCTCAGGCACAGACAGACAGACAGACAGACAGACAGACAGACAGACAGACAGACAGACAGACAGACAGACAGACAGACAGACAGACAGACAGACAGACAGACAGACAGACTATACCTCAGGCACAGACAGACAGACAGACAGACAGACTATACCTCAGGCACAGACAGAATTGACTAATTTGACATGGTCCTTGTGCATCTCTGTCTGGCCAGAATGTATTTTCTGTTCCTTTACCTGGACCAGCCCCTGGCCATGGTCCAGATTGGCACCAGCCCTGAGCTTGTCCTGGTGACCCAGAGACCAGACCAAGACCCTGCCCACCTCTTGCTGCGGGAAATCAGGCTGATCGAGAGAGCAAAGAGCCAAGGTCACGTGGTGAGAGCAGATCAGTCTTGGATTACCTGCGATAGGGGCCTACCTTCCACTGCCCTTATCTCACCTAACAAAACTTGTTGCTACTGTAGGGATATCAAAAAGGTTGTTGTGTCTTTCAGGCCTACTGCACCTCATGGCAGAGGTTTTCAGCCTAAAGATTGTTTCAGTCCAAATCCAAGATGCTACATTTGGATCTGGCCAGAAGAGCAGCAGAAGGATCAGTACAGCCGCCAATTTGATCTCTCCTCGCCATTACAGAACCACTAACACTAGCAGCAGGATTGTCCTTGGGTCCATTCGGGTCTGATTGTTCTTGGGTCCGTGTTCCCATTTATTTATTTTTATTGAGTCCATTTGGGTCGGGTATGACTGTCCTCGGGTCCTGAAGACCTCTAGTCCCTGCTTAACTGAATCAGAAACTTCCTTCAGCATGGAGTTGAGTTTTGTCAGCTAGGTTCTGGGGGTCCTGGGCCTGCCAGCTCACTGACACACACCTGGAGCGCTCATAGCTGGCGGGGTCATGCTCAGGATCCCTTATGTCCTAAAACCCAATGCATACAATATCTTCATCAATAGACTCTGCATACACCGACTCTTCAATTGAAACATACTGTACCATGCTGTACTTTGTGAATACTGACATCAATTTTTGCTGTAATTCAACTATTGGGACCAATTCATATATTTTAACAAACATATCTTCTGCTCGTTAGCTTTTTTCATTTTTATTTAACAACTTTTTCATAGGGACCCTCGTTGCAGGTCACAATAAACATGGTGGTTTAGAAATAGCTCTGGATGTATGATGATGTTAACATCTAGGCTATCACTGAATACAGAGGGTGAATCATCATATTGTGACAATTGTGGTTTGCATTGATAATGAGTAAAGTGATGTGTGAGAGTGAGAGAGAGAGATAGAGAGAGATCACCTGGTAATCAGTGGTGGTTCTAGACCATTTCAACTGGGGGGGGCCAAGCTGGGGCCAGTTGTACTGTTAGAGGGGCCAGTTACATTAGACATTATTGTTGTCATATCGTTTTCTTCACTGCATTGCAGGCATTAGCAGGCAAAAGACCATGTTCATAATCATCATCGTTGCCACTGTCTAATAATGGATGTAAAAAAAGAACGATAGCACAATTAGTTATGTAAAAATGTGTTCATACTCCACATTTAGGAGGGCCACAAGGGGGTCCAAAATTGTTGTCACAGGGGCACTGGCCCCCCCCCTGCCCCCCAGAACCGCTAGTGCTGGTAATAGTCTTCTTTATTGTGGTCCATGAGCCCACAGATGGCTAAACGGGCCTCTCTCCTTCTCTTTGTCCTCTTCCTCCTTTACGTTGAAGGAGGTGACTAGGTCTTCCTCCTGTTGTGACCTTGTCCTGCTCAGGAAGATATATACAAGCTGAACTGCATTCTTCAATACTTTTTCAAAAAGCCTGTCATCTACTATTATGACCCGAGACTTGAGCAGGCAGGTTGGGGTGGATAACCTTGAACTTCTCAATAAGGACATCCCAATGAAGCAGACATGAATAAATAAACTGTATGTTAAGTAAGTGAAGAGATGCAGAGGTCATATGGAGCAGGGTCACTAACTGATGTCATCTCCCACCCCCCGGGGACTCTGGGACAAAGAGAGGAAAACAAAACACTACTGATCTGCCCAAGGTAACATGTGCTGCCAGTTGTCTGAGAATGTAACCAAAGTGGTCTAACTCTTATACACAAGGTTAGCAGCAGCAACTAGCATCCTGTCCAGTGGGTGTACATTAAGCTGCCTCACGCTACAGAAACAGGAGATAGGCTCCTGCCCCCATGGGCCATTCTGGCTTGGACAAGGCTTGCTTACTTCACTTAGCAGCAGGAACTACACACTGACTTCACCTCATTCAACTCATTTGAGTTGCAAAACACGTGCAAGGTGCATGCACTGTAGAAATCAGTGGAGGCTGGTGGGAGGAGCTAGACATGTCTCAATATCTAGTCTATAGAGAGATTCTCTTAGAGATATTTGATAGATAGGATTCAGACTACATACTGAGATCAGTGAGCTGCCAAGAAGGAAGTGTCCACATATTTAGACACATCATTATTATGCAAATGATAAGATCGGAACGAAAACATACAGCGAGCTCCAAAACAAAGGAAAACAAGGTTGACATCTGTGAAATAGTTAACATAGAAATGCGGTCTTAAGAGCAGTTATTCAGAAGGAGGCAGAAGGTTCTGGTGCAAAAATGTCCATTTGTATTTTCAGTGTTCAATAGTGACAGCCGGCAACGAATAAGACAAACAGGTAGACGATAGACTTACTACTCAAACAAAATAACAAACAGCACTAAGACTAAAACAGGATTATTCCTCCAAAGCTCAGCTGTCCTGAGTCTGCACAACTCTGCCAGGACCTAGGATCAATAGAGACACTTAAGTGTTTTAGTACTATATCTCTTGACACAATGATGAAAATAATCATGGCCTCTAAACCTTCAAGCTGCATACTGGACCCAGCCCTTGCTGTCTCTGCCTGGCCGGTTCCCCTCTCTCCACTGGGATTCTCTGCCTCTAACCCTATTACAGGGGCTGAGTCATTGCTTACTTGGTGCTCCTTCCATGCCGACCCTAGGAGGGGTGCGTCACTTGAGTGGGTTGAGTCACTGACGTGATCTTCCTGTCTGGGTTGGCGCCCCCCCTTGGGTTGTGCCGTGGCAGAGATTCTTTGTGGGCTATACTCGGCCTTGTCTCAGGATGGTAAGTTGGTGTTGAAGGTATTCCTCTAGTGGTGTGGGGGCTGTGCTTTGGCAAAGTGGGTGGGGTTATATCCTTCCTGTTTGGCCCTGTCTGGGGGTATCATCGGATGGGGCCACAGTGTCTCCTGACCCTCCTGTCTCAGCCTCCAGTATTTATGCTGCAGTAGTTTATGTGTCGGGGGGCTAGGGTCAGTTTGTTATATCTGAAGTACTTCTCCTGTCTTATCCGGTGTCCTGTGTGAATTTAAGTATGCTCTCTCTAATTCTCTCTTTCTCTCTTTCTTTCCTCTCTCGGAGGACCTGAGCCCTAGGACCATGCCTCAGGACTACCTGGCATGATGACTCCTTGCTGTCCCCAGTCCACCTGGCTGTGCTGCTGCTCCAGTTTCAACTGTTCTGCCTGCGGCTATGGAACCCTGACCTGTTCACCGGATGTGCTACCTGCCCCAGACCTGCTGTTTTCAACTCTCTAGAGACCGCAGGAGTGGTAGAGATACTCTTAATGATCGGCTATGAAAAGCCAACTGACATTTACTCCTGAGGTGCTGACTTGCTGCACCCTCGACAACTACTGTGATTATTATTATTGACCATGCTGGTCATTTATGAACATTTGAACATCTTGGCCATGTTCTGTTATAATCTCACCCGGCACAGCCAGAAGAGGACTGGCCACCCCTCATAGCCTGGTTCCTCTCTAGGTTTCTTCCTAGGTTTTGGCCTTTCAGGAGTTTCCAGCTACCGTGCTTCTACACCTGCATTGCTTGCTGTTTGGGGTTTTAGGCTGGGTTTCTGTACAGCACATTGAGATATCAGCTGATATAAGAAGGGCTATATAAATAGATTTGATTTGATTTGATTGCCCTGTAACTTCCATAGAAATTACAGGTTGGGTGTGTACCTCAACCAGTCTGCCCACTCTATCACCAAACCCAATCTACTCAGAAACACCCACACAGGCATTTGGAAGTTCACATACACTTAGGTTGGAGTCATTAAAACTTGTTTTTCAACCACTCCACAGATTTCTTGATAACAAACHACAGTTTTGGCAAGTCGGTTAGGACATCTACTGTGTGCATGACACAATGCATTTTTCCAACAATTGTTTACAGACAGATTATTTCACTTATAATTCACTGTATCACAATTCCAGTGGGTCAGAAGTTTACATACACTAAGTTGACTGTGCCTTAAAACAGCTTGGAAAATTCCAGAAAATTATGGCTTTAGAAGCTTCTGATAGGCTAATTGACATTTGAGTCAATTGGAGGTGTACCTGTGGATGTATTTCAAGGCCAACCTTCAAATTCAGTGCCTCTTTGCTTGACATCATGGGGAAATTAAAATAAATGTTTTTTAAAATGTAGACCTCCACAAGTCTGGTTCATCCTTGGGAGCAATTTCCATATGCCTGAAGGTACCACGTTCATCTGTACAAACAATAGTACTCAAGTATAAACACCATTGGACCACGCAGCCGTGATACCGCTCAGGAAGGAGACGCGTTCTGTCTCCTAGAGATTAACGTACTTTGGTGCGAAAAGTGCAAATCAATCCCAGAACAATAGTAAAGGACCTTGTGAAGATGCTGGAGGAAACAGGTACAAAAGTATCTGTATCCACAGTAAAACGAGTCCTATATCGAAATAACCTGAAAAGCCGCTCAGCAAGGAAGAAGCCACTGCTCCAAAACCGCCATAAAAAAGCCAGACTACGGTTTGCAACTGCACATGGGGACAAAGATCGTTCTTTTTGGAGAAATGTCCTCCTGGAGGAAAAAGGGGGGGGCTTGCAAGCCAAAGAACACCATCCCAACCGTGAAGCACGGGGGTGACAGCATCATGTTGTTGGGGTGCTTTGCTGCAGGAGAGACTGGTGCACTTCACAAAAAGATGACATCACGAGGAGGGAAAATGATGTGGATATATTGAAGCAACATCTCAAGACATCAGTCAGGAAGTTAAAGCTTGATCACAAATGGGTCTTCCAAATGGACAATGACCCCAAGCATACTTCCAAAGTTGTGGCAAAATGGCTTAAGGACAACAAAGTCAAGGTATTAGAGTGGCCATCACAAAGCCCTGACCTCAATCCTATAGAAGATTTGAGGGCAGAACTCAAAAAGCATATGCGAGCAAGGAGGCCTACAAACCTGACTCAGTTACAGGAAGCTACCCGAAACCAAATTCACCCAACTTACTGTGGGAAGCTACCTGAAACGTTTGACCCATGTTAAACATATTTTATATATATATATTTTTTTTACCCCCTTTTTCTCACCAATTTCATGGTATCCAATTGTTAGTATTTACTGTCTTGTCTCATCACTACAACTCCCGTACAGTCTCGGGAGAGACGAAGGTCGAGAGCCCTGCATCCTCCAAAACACAACCCAACAGCTTCTTAACACAGCACACATCCAACCCAGAAGCCAGCCGCACCAATGTGTCAGAGGAAACACCTTACACCTAGCGACCTGGTCACTACGCCCCGCCCGCCACAGGAGTCACTAGTGCGCAATGAGACAAGGATATCCCTACCGGCCAAACACTCCCTAACCCGGACGACGCTAGGCCAATTGTGCGTCGCCCCATGGAACTCCCTGTCAAGGCCGGCTGCGACAGAGCCTGGGCTCGAGCCCAGAGTCTCTGGTGGCACAGCTAGCACTGCGATGCAGTGCCTTAGACCACTGTGCCACCCGGGCCATGTTAAACAATTTAAAGGCAATGCTACCAAATACTAATTGAGTGTATGTAAACTTCTGACCCACTGGGAATGTGATGAAATAAATAAAAGCTGAAATAAATCATTCTCTCTACTATTATTCTGACATTTCACATTCTTAAAATAAAGTGGTGATCCTAACAGACCTAAAACAGGGAAATTTTACTTGGATTAAATGTCAGGAATTGTGAAAAACTGAGTTTAAATGTATTTGGCTAAGGTGTATGTAAACTTACGACTTCATCTGTATATTCTCTAAGCCCCTCCCTGGGACATGGTTACTTGTCCAATGACAAGTAACCACATAACTGGTATACAAATTAAATTGTCCTCCTCATAATTACCCAGTTACATATATTGAACAAAAATATAAACAAAAATACACACAACATGCAACAATTTCAAAAATTTGACTGAGTTATAGTTCATATAAGGAAATCAGTCAATATAAATAAAATCATTAGGCCCTAATCTATAGATTTCACATGACTGGGCAGGTGCGCAGCCATGGTTGAGCCTGGGATCCCACCCACTTGCGAGCCAGGCCCACCCACTGGGGAGCCAGGCCCAGCCAATCAGAATTATGTTTTTCCCCATAAAAAGGCTTTATTACAGACCGAAAATATCAGCTTTCCAGGTGGCTGGTCTCATACGATCCCGCAGGTTAAGAAGCCGGATGCCGAAGTCCTGGACTGGCGTGGTTACATATGGTCTGCAGTTGTGAGGCCTGTTGTACGTACTGCCAAATTCTCTAAAATGATGTTGGAGGCGGCTTATGGTAGAGAAAGGAACATTCAGTTCTCTGGCAACAGCTCTGGGGGACATACCTGCAGTCAGCATGCCAATTGCTTGAGACATCTGTGGCATTGTGTTGTGTGACAAAACTGAACATTTTAGAGTGGCCTTTTAATGTCCCCAGCACAAGGTGCACCTGTGCAATGATCATGCTGTTTAATCAGCTTKTTGATATGCCACACCTGTCAGGTGTATGAATTATCTTGGCAAAGGAGAAATTCTCACTAACAGGGATGTAAACAAATTTGTGCACAACATTTTAGAGAAATACGCTTTTTGTGCATATGCAACATACTTTGGTTATTTTATTTTATTTCAGCTCATGAAACATGGGACCAACACTTTACATGTTGCGTTTATATTTTTATTCAGTATACATTCCGTCTAAAACAGACGTGACCACTTCCATGTACACTTTAAATTGGGCACATCTTACATGAATCGAACCGGCGAATGACGGCAACCCAATAGCATATCGCGATGCGCAAAGATGTGCTCGATCCTAAAACACAGCCCAAATGACAGACAAGATAGGACACATGGAGCTTAGTCACAACGTGGGAAGAATGAACAAAGGAAAGCATTAACAGAATGAAACAGAGTTTCTAACTCGTGAGTGTTACGATGACTCTGTGTACCGAAACAACATTTCACTCTCGTAGGCTAAAGACAGTTAATAGCAGCATTAAATGCATTTCTATATGTGTGGAACCGATTATACAAAATACCTTCTAGAAATAAATGCATAAGGGTAATGTAATGCGCTATTCTAAAAACAGGGCCTGGTGGTAGATTAGACAGTCTTCGGGTTCGTGACGAGTGGGCATAAATCCACATCATCACAACATCTTATTTGCCACATGTTTTGTCTATTTATAAAACCTCTCTCCGCAGTGTAATGAGGGGCATCTGTGAAATCCCCTGATTTGCCAATAGGAAATACACACACACACACACACCAACACACACACAACACACACACACACACACACACACACACACACACACACACACACACACACACACACACACACACACACACACACACACACACACACACACACACACACACACACACACACACACACACACACACACACACACAAACAAGCAAGCAAGCACAAACACAAGCTCTGAGTCATTCCAGCTAGATCCAGACGGTGTTGTCTGACTCTAAATTGTCCTTTGACAACCTGATCCCCAACCAGCTCAGAGGGTGGCAGGTGGCAGTGGTCTTGGACAGCCGACCCCCCCCCCCCCCCCCCCCCCCCATGACCAAAAGTTTGTTGACACCTGCTCGTCAAACATCTCATTCCAAAATCACAGACATTAATATGGAGTTGGTCCCCCCTTGCTGTTAAACAAACTTGTTGGAAAGGTGGCATCCTATGATAGTGCCACGTTGAAAGTCACTGAGCTCTTCAGTAAGGCCATTCTACTGCCAATGTTTGGCTATGGAGATTGCATGGCTCTGTGCCATTCACTTTGAACTGGACTGTTTTACAGCATCAGCGTCGTGGGTAGAGGTGCTTGTTTTGAGATCAAAGCGAGAGCTACATGTAGCGACGTGTGCATTTGTTCATATCGTTTGCTAGTTAAAGAGTAATTAGCCCATTTGTAGATCATTTGTAGTCAGCAATGGGGGAGAGATTGCTTCCTACAAGAGCATAAAAAGTGTGCATTTCTAGACATCTTTGAAAAGCAGTCAAGTAAAGAGCTACTTTTGTCTTAAAGGGGCAGTTTTGTATTTTGAGACAGGCTTGAATAAGCTAAGTAGCCAATAGGCAGAGCGTTGAATAATTAGTTTGATTCTCTGTAATAATGGTATGGGAATAATGATGCATTTTAATTTGTAAAGTGGTTTCTTGCATCAAACAATAACAACAACATTTTCAGTCACTTCTTTGTCTGAAGGACAAGTGGATAATGTGGACGTCAAGCCCTGCATGTTTCTTTCAAAAGTGTCATGGAATGTAGGCCTACATTGAACATCCCACATTGGCTGCTACTGTACTGTAGACTGAATGATAAAACAGCTATTTCCATGTTAACATGTTATGGGATGCATTTTCTACATTGTTTTTGATGGTATGCCACTCTGGTAGGCTTACATTATGATAAAATAGCCACAGTAGACTACTTGACCAGTAACTAACTTAAAGCAGGTACAGCCTGTGTTCACAGTAAACGTGTGCCGGAAGTTGCACAGAATTTTCACAACGTTCAAGTCTGCACTCAGCAGACCTGAGATTTGCTCAGTGACGCAAAAGATTAGAGGGAACATTGCCCCTGATACACATGATTTCCCAAACATGTGGCTTTAATTGGCCTTATTACTAGGAAGACATTAGTTAAGAAACAAATCAAATCCTCGATGACAGGGTTTATAATCTCTTCTGGGAATAAACAACATATTTGTATTGTACATTTCTGCCAAAACATGTCTAAGGGGATTTAGGGGATTTCAGTGAATACTTTGACATTGGCACAAGTTGAGAGGTGAACCATCAGTGAACCATCGCTGGTGTAGCACATTGAATTGTACATACCGGTTGTCTTTACAACAGGACGATTAGAGCCCTACAAGGAACTATGTTATGAGTAAAGCTTCCATCGGATAATGTCATTATAAGGCCTCAGTAAGAGGGCACTGAACCGTGGTACTCCTCTGTATCCACTCACAATGTATGTCAGCAAGCGAGAGAGAGAGTGAGAGAGAGGCTGAAAGACTCCCTCAGTTTCTCTCTTATGCACACGCACAAACACACAACAAGGGTCTCTCTCCCACCACTCGCACACGCTCCCAAAATCGCACATGGCTACACTACATTGCCAAAAGTATGTGGACACCTGCTCGTCAAACCTCTCATTCTAAATTCAAGGGCATTATTATGGAGTTGGTCCCCCCTTTGCTGCTATAACAGAATCCACTCTTCTGGGAAGACTTTCCACTAGATGTTGGAACATTTCTGCAGGAACTTGCTTCCGTTCAGCCACAAGAGCATTAGTGAGGTCGGGCACTGATGTTGGTCGATTAGGCCTGGCTCACAGTCGGCATTCCAATTCATCCCAAAGGTGTTCGATGGAGTTGAGGTCAGGGCTCAACTCATTCGGGAAGGTAGCGTTCTCTTGGCATTCGCCAAACCCAGATTCGTCTGTCAGACTGCCAAATGGTGAAGCATGAATCATCCCTCCAGAGAATGAGTTTCCACTGCTCCAGAGTCCAATGGCTGCGAACCTTACGCCACTCCAGCCAACGCCTAGCATTGCACATGGTAATCTTTGGCTTGTGTGCGGCTGCTTGGCCATGAAAACCCATTTCATGAAGCTTCTGACAAACAGTTATTGTGCTGACGTTGCTTTCAGAGGCAGTTTGGAACTCAGTAGTGAGTGTTGCAACTGAGGACAGTCGATTTTTACACGCTATGCACTTCAGCACTTGGCAGTCCCATTCTGTGAGCTTGTGTGGCCTACCACTTTACGGCTGAGCTGTTGTTGCTCCTAGACGTTTCCACTTACAGTTGACCGCGGCAGCTCTAGCAGGGCAGAAATTTGACGAACTGACTTGTTGGAAAGGTGGCGTCCTATGACGGTGCCACGTTGAAAGTCACTGAGCTCTTCAGTAGGGGCCCTTCATCTGCCAATGTTTGTCTATGGAGATTGCATGGCTGTGTGCTAGACTTTATACACCTGTCAGCAACAGGTGTGGCTGAAATAGCAGAATCCACTAATTTGAAGGGTTATCTACATCCTTTTGGCCATGTAGTGTATTAATCACGTAGGAGTCCGATGCAGAGCCATGGGGAAAGAAATTATAAGTATAGTCAATGAACCTCTCTCACGGCATCCAAAATACTTGAGGACTTTCAAATTAATTATATATACCCATTGATTCCGGACCGGACAGTGTTTCTCTAGTGGATTTTTATTCCTTCTTTACTACTGATGTGATTGAGGTAGAAATGTTACATGTATTACCTTTAAAAGGCCCCAACCGGAACGCAATGCCGCCCCTATTTTGACGTACAGTAATTCCTGTCCTAGAGAGTAAATTCTCATTTAGGTTCCACCTCCGAAGCGTGTGAATAGCTAGGTTAGTAGCATTTACAAATGTGGAAGTAATGATTAATAAATGAATCAACTATTTACTAATCCATTATAAATGCTTTATTAACATGGAGTTATTATAAAGTTCTATAAATAAATGTGTTGTAGCACAAAAAGATTTCTCACTAAAACTAAAGCCAACAGTCATTAGGTAAAGACTTCATATTTATAGTGCATTCGGAAAGTATTCAGACCCCTTCCCTTTTTCCACATTTTGTTATGTTACAGCCTTATTCTAAAATGGATTGAATTACTTTTTTCCTCATCAATCTACACACAATACCCCATAATGACAAAGCAAAAACAGGGTTTAGAAATGTTTGCAAATTTATACAAATGTAAAATTAAAAAAGTATTCAGAACCTTCCAGAAGGAAAACCATCTCTGCAGCACTCCACCTTTCAGGCCTTTATGGTAGAGTGGCCAGATCCTCTTCACTGAGCAGGGCTCTGGCGACCAGTTGGCCAGCGCAGGTGTGGACGGGATTGACTACTCTGACTTTGTTTACCTGTCACTCCTCAGTAAAAGGCACATGACAGCCCGCTTGGAGTTTGCCAAAAGGCACCTAAAGGAGTCTGACTATGAGAAACAAGATTTTCTAGTCTGATGAAACCATGATTGAACTCTTTGGCCTGAATGCCAAGTGTCATGTCTGGAGGAAACCTGGCACCATCCCTACAGTGAAGCACACCTACTCATTCAAGGGTTTTTCTTATTTTTTACTGTTATCTACAATGTAGAATAATAGTGAAGACATCAAAACTATGAAATAACCCACATGGAATCATGTAGTAACCAAAAAAAGTGTTAAACAAATCAAAATATATTTTATATTTGAGATTCTTCAAAGTAGTGACCCCTTGCCTTGATGACAGCTTTGCACACTCTTGGTTTCTGGAACTGCACAGAGTGGCGTGTCATTTTCAGTTACCACTGTGACGTGGACTTGAGGACTGACTGCCTGGGATTCTAATAATGGGACACATTGTGGCTAATTTACTGTATGTCTTGAGTCTTGGAACAGTACAGCTGTCCAGACAGAGGCAGTACTCCCATCCCTGCAGGGAGTGTCCTTAATTCCTGGCTATCATCTTGTATTTGTGCATGACTGTCTATTAACAAGAAGAGAATCTGTTCAGAGATTTTTAACAAGAAGAGAATCTGTTCGGGATTTCTAAAATGTTCTGTGATGAACGTCAGAGCAAGTCAACTGACACCACACAAATGTTTCACTGAGTTTATGTGGCCACAAAGTCAGATTGCTCATCAGACATCATAACAAGCTTGGTGATGACAAACACACAAACACACACAGGCGCACACACACAAAGGGTCAGGAGTGGCTTCGGTTTCTGCAGACACTGCACTAATAAAGTTATCAAAACAATCATGAAATTACATAATGTACATAACTGAACTGGGACAAGTCCTCATAAATTGAATCATAACTTCATAAAAGGATGAGCAACATTTTTTTTTTACAGTTCGTAGTGTGCATTCAGGTCAGGTCAAAGTTCAGAAATGCTTGTTTACAGTTATTGCTAATAACAATGTTTGAGATTCAGCCGACAAGTGACAAGTTATCACCAATTATATGTTCTAAGAGGTGTGATCTTTACAAGCTATAAGCTTTAATTTACTGCATAACCTGACATGTGACTGAATGATCCAGAACACTGAATAGAGAATGTGGCATGATTGTGCCGTACATTACTGCACAAGTGTACATTCCTGGCATGGCCATTTAGAAAGGAATTTTGTACATACTGAGTATATGTTGGCCTTGTTCTTAACATATAACCACTTTTGTTGTTGCTGAATGCTTTAATATTATTCCACCTCTCTAATGGCTCCCATATGGGCTCTTTCAGAGACTGTCAGGTGATACTATGCAGGGGACTGCACCTGTTCAGGTTGGATGATGTCCATGCCTTGCTGGGTGTGTTGGCCGTAAGACCTCTGGTCTCTTACGTGGTGCTGTGTCTGTCAAACCTTCCCACACTGTTACTCTCCTCTGACCGAGAGATGCTGGGAGAACCCCCCCCCGTCTTTGCTACAGCCAGAACAACAATGACACATGTTACTCCCCAATATCTCTTACTGCAGATGCCACAATACATTTATAAGATGCTTCAGCCTTACTATGTTATCAAACATTTTAGATTTAGGGGCAGCAAGTAGACTTGCGGTTAAGAACGACGGGCAAATAACTTAAAGGTCGCTGGTTCGAATCCCCGAGCCGACTAGGTCAAAAATTCTGTCAATGTGCCCTTGAGCAATGCATGTGTAATTGCTCCTGTAAGTCGCTCTGGATAAGAGTGTCTGCTACATAATTAAAATGTCAAATGTAATTCCCATTAAAAATGTTGTCATTTAGCAGATGCTTTTAGCCACAGCGACTTACAGTTAGTGCATTGAGCAGTAAGTTTGCTCTGGGCACGCTTTTCATTCGAACGTGAAAAGCGTGCCCCCTATCCCAAACAGGTTAAGATAGCTAGGTGGGACAACCACATATCAGTCATAGTAAGTTTGTTTTTCCTCAATAAAGAAGTTATCAGCAACTATACTGAACAAAAATATAAATGCAACATGTAAATTGTTGCATTTGAGCTTAAATAAAATAGGCCATACATTTTCCAGACGGACAAAAAGTGTATTTCTCTCAAATTGTGTGCTCAAATTTGTTTACATCCCTGTTAGTGAGCA
Organism: Salvelinus sp. IW2-2015; assembly: GCF_002910315.2. Taxonomy (NCBI): domain Eukaryota; kingdom Metazoa; phylum Chordata; class Actinopteri; order Salmoniformes; family Salmonidae; genus Salvelinus; species Salvelinus sp. IW2-2015. The sequence continues at coordinate 42,869,246 of NC_036858.1, forward strand.
TTTCTCATTTGCCAAGATAATCCATCCACCTGACAGGTGTGGCATATCAAGAAGCTGATTAAACAGCATGATCATTGCACAGGTGCACCTTGTGCTGAGGAAAATAAAAGGCCACTCTAAAATGTTCAGTTTTGTCACACAACACAATGCCACAGAAGTCTCAAGTTTTGAGGAAGCGTGCAATCGGCATGCTGACTGCAGGAATGTCCACCAGAGCGGTTGCCAGAGAATTGAATGTTCATGTCACTACCATAAACCGCCTCCAATGTCATTTTAGAGAATTTGGCAGTATGTCCAACCGGCCTCACAACTGCAGACCACGGGTAACCATGCGAGCCCAGGACCTCCACATCCGGCTTCTTCACCTGCAAGATCGTCTGAGATCAGCAACCCGGACAGCTGATGAAACTCTTGGTTTGCACAACCAAAGAATTTCTGCACAAACTGTCAAAAACCATCTCAGGGAAGCTCATCTGTGTGCTCGTCATCCTCACCAGGGTCTTGACCTGACTGCAGTTTGGCGCCGTAACCAACTTCAGTGGGCAAATGCTCACCTTCGATAGGCACTAACACGCTGGAGAAGTGTGCTCTTCATGGATGAATCCCGGTTTCAACTGTACTGGGCAGATGGCAGACAGCGTGTTTGCTGATGTCAATGTTGTGAACAGAGTGCGCCATGGTGGCGGTGGGGTTATGTATGGGCAGGCATAAGCTACGGACAAGAAACACAATTACATTTTTATCGATGGCAATTTAAATGCACAGAGCTACCGTGACGAGATCCTGAGGCCCATTGTCGTGCCATTCATCAGCCGCCATCACCTCATGATTCAGCATGATAATGCACGGCCCCACGTCACAAGAATCTGTACACAATCCCTTGAAGCGATAAATGTCCCAGTTCTTCCATGGCCTGCATACTCACCAGACATGTAACCCAGTGAGCATGTTTGGGATGCTCTGGATCGACGTGGACAACAGCGTGTTCCAGTTCCGCCAATATCCAGCATCTTCACACAGCCATTGAAGAGGAGAGGGACAACATTCCACAGGCCACAATCAACAGCCTGATCAACTATATGTGAAGGAGATGTCGCACTGCATGAGGCAAATGGTGGTCACACCAGACTGACTGTTTTTCTGATCCTAAAATCTCTTGGTACTTGATAATGTAGTCCATGATGCAATGTATCCTAACAAGGTTCCCATGGCCTTTGGAAGTAAAACAGCCCCACAACATCACAGATCCACCACATATTTCACTGTGGGGATTAGGTTATTTTCTGCATGACCATGGCTCTTTTTACGCCAAACCCCCCTCTGGTTTTTTGTTGCCAAAAAGCTATATTTTAGTCTCGTCAGACCATAGAACCTGATTCCAGTCAAAGTTCCAATGACAGCAAACCCCAGGCGCTTATGTTCATGGTTTGGTGACAGAAGAGGCTTTCTTCTAGCAACCCTTCCCAATAACTTGTTGGCATGGAGGTGGCATCTACTTGTAGTTTTGGAGACTTGATGACCCCAAGATGTAACCAACTTCTACATATTTTTTGCCACTTGAACCATCCTTCTCACTGTGCTTTGGGGTCAAATAAAAGTGTGTCCTCTTCCAGGAAGGTTCATCACAGCTTCAGTTGTTTTAAATTTCTTAATAAGTGGAGATAGCTACACAACTTAAATTACCTATCCTTTTATAGCCATTGCCTGATTTGTGAAGGTCAACAACCTTTTGTCTCATTTCATTTGTGTGTTCTCTGGCCTTTCCCATGTTGATGGATGACAAAGGGAGTTTAGCCTGTGTGTCACCTCATATGTACACCCCAGTGAAACAAGAAGTCATAGATGACAACGTAATAGTTACCAAAGACTCAGATGAACTTTAGAAAGTAAAATCTTAATCGAAAATACATTCATTCGATTTTGTTCATAAGAATTTCTATGGGTGCCAATAAATGTGACACGTATGTTTTTGAATAAAATCATTATTTCTTGATGACATTCTTAAAAAAAACATTTTAACTCTATTAAAGGTTGAAATTTTGAGTATAAGATCAAGCTGATAACACAATGCCATTTTTTCACAGCCTTACAGTATATTCTTAGGGTGCCAATAATTCAGGAGGGCACTGTAGGTGCTGCTGCAAAGTAAATGGAGTTCACTGGGGTAGAATGATGCATCATGAAACCCATCACAGGGGTCAAGGGAAGCAGGATATCCTGTCATGTCTTAAAGACAACAGCATGTGAATGTGAATAAAGGTTAGATTAGAACTATCAGATGGAATACATCTACAGCACATTACATCATATTTTCAGGGTCAGGACCATGGTCATTTAGTGAAAACCCAGGACATTATGAACCTCTGTAAGCCTATCCTCAGACACCAGGGAGAGATGCACAGTACAAATCACTGTGGGAAGGGAATCAAAGCAAGCTTTATATATACAGCACATTTCAGACATGAAATGCGACACGTGCTTCACAAAAAAACAAAAACAACAATGAAAATAAAAACTGAAATATTTACTACACAACAAACATAAGAGGATAAAACAAAAGAATAACAAAAACTTTATTAATTATAACATGTCTCACCTCAAAGTCGGACAGGGCTGAGAGGGGTGGTGACGGGGTGTCCCGGCTAGGAGGGGTGTGTTGGAGATCTGGGGGACGGATAAAGATGACAGATTGGTGCCTGAGGAGGTGGAGCAACAGGGAATTACACACACACACATTCTACTTCTCCAACATCCTGGGCTCTGATGGAACACTGTACAGGGGGAGGGAGACGAAACGTRAATACAAATGTTTTCAGTAAAATACTGTGCTGATCAGAGGAAATCAAGACTGAGTTCTAACAGTGATTGCATGCCATTTACAACTATTTCATTCACACCGTTACTATGAAATGTGACTTGCTTCTCTATGCAATTCAATATCGATACTGTAAACTTCATAACTGTAAACAACACAAGGGGACAGACCCGGCGCCCGAACAAATCAGTTGGACGGGCATTTGCTTTCCATAGGCAGGCCCGTTTTTTTTTCACGGGACCACATACAGTGGGGAGAACAAGTATTTGATACACTGCCGATTTTGCAGGTTTTCCTACTTACAAAGCATGTAGAGGTCTGTAATTTTTATCATAGGTACACTTCAACTGTGAGAGACGGAATCTAAAACAAAAATCCAGAAAATCACATTGTATGATTTTTAAATAATTAATTTGCATTTTATTGCATGACATAAGTATTTGATCACCTACCAACCAGTAAGAATTCCGGCTCTCACCAGACCTGTTAGTTTTTCTTTAAGAAGCCCTCCTGTTCTCCACTCATTACCTGTATTAACTGCACCTGTTTGAACTCGTTACCTGTATAAAAGACACCTGTCCACACACAATCAAACAGATTCCAACCCTCCACAATGGCCAAGACCAGAGAGCTGTGTAAGGACATCAGGGATAAAATTGTAGACCTGCACAAGGCTGGGATGGGCTACAGGACAATAGGCAAGCAGCTTGGTGAGAAGGAAACAACTGTTGGCGCAATTATTAGAAATGGAAGAAGTTCAAGATGACGGTCAATCACCCTCGGTCTGGGGCTCCATGCAAGATTTCACCTCGTGGGGCTCAATGATCATGAGGAAGGTGAGGGATCAGCCCAGAACTACACGGCAGGACCTGGTCAATGACCTGAAGAGAGCTGGGACCACAGTCTCAAGAAAACCATTAGTAACACACTACGCCGTCATGGATTAAAATCCTACAGCGCACGCAAGGTCCCCCTGCTTAAATCAAATCAAATCAAATTTTATTAGTCACATACACATGGTTAGAGATGTTAATGCGAGTGTAGCGAAATGCTTGTGCTTCTAGTTCCGACAATGCAGTAATAACCAACAGTAATCTAACCTAAAAATTCCACGCTACTACCTTACACACACACACAAGTGTGAAGGGATAAAGAATATGTACATAAAGATATTGGATGAGTGGTGGTACAGAACGGCATGGCAGATGCAGTAGATGGTATAGAGTACGGTATATACATATGAGATGAGTACTGTAGGGTATGTAAACATAAAGTGGCAATAGTTTAAAGTGGCTAGTGGTACATGTATTGCATAAAGATGGCAAGATGCAGTAGATGATATAGAGTACAGTATATACATATGAGATGGGTAATGTAGGGTATGTAAAACTTGTATTAAGCCAGTGCATGTCCAGGCCTGTCTGAAGTTTGCCAATGACCATCTGGATGATAGAGGAGGAATGGGAGAAGGTCATGTGGTCTGATGAGACAAAAATAGAGCTTTTTGGTTAACTCCACTCGCCGTGTTTGGAGAGAGAAGAAGTATGAGTACAACTCCAAGAACACCATCCACCGTGAAGCATGGAGGTGGAAACATCATTCTTTGGGGATGCTTTTCTGCAAAGGGGACAGGAGAGACTGCACCGTATTGAGGGGAGGATGGATGGGCCATGTATCGCGAGATCTTGGCCAACAACCTCCTTCCCTCAGTAAGAGCATTGAAGATGGGTCGTGGCTGGGTCTTCAGCATGACAACGACACGAAGCACACAGCCATGGCAACTAAGGAGTGGCTCCGTAAGAAGCATCTCAAGGTCCTGGAGTGGCCTAGCCAGTCTCCAGACCTGAACCCAATAGAAAATCTTTGGAGGGAGCTGAAAGTCCGTATTGCCCAGCGACAGCCCCGAAACCTGAAGGATCTGGAGAAGATCTGTAGGGAGGAGTGGGCCAAAATCCCTGCTGCAGTGTGTGCAAACCTAGTCAAGAACTACAGGAAACGTATGATCTCTGTAATTGCAAACAAAGGTTTCTGTACCAAATATTAAGTTCTGCTTTTCTGATGTATCAAATACTTATGTCATGCAATAAAATGCAAATTAATTACTTAAAAATCATACAATGTGATTTTCTGGATTTTTGTTTTAGATTCCGTCTCTCATAGTTGAAGTGTACCTATGATAATAATTACAGACCTCTACATGCTTTGTAAGTAGGAAAACCTGCAAAATCGGCAGTGTATCAAATACTTGTTCTCCCCACTGTATGTGTGCAGGCGCTAGCAACGTCCACAATTTTTTTAATGGGTGTAATTGTAAAGATCATAAGCAGCCCCTGAGTTTGAAGTTTGGGGAAGCTTCCATTTTATCCTACCCTTTTTTCTACCAATCTGTGTGGCCGTTATGATTATTTTAATGTGCACATTTTGTGGAACAGTTCAATTTCAATAGCCTAATAATGTTGTCGCGTGGTTAATCCTACAAATTTGAAGTCATTTTATAAAAATATAAAAGTTCAAATTAAACTATTAGCACTAGCCTCTGCCATATGGACACATTGATACACTGTGATCCATTGGCAGCTAAATAAACGAGAGAATAGAACTCAGAGAAAGCCTATAGGCCAATGTAGCAGTAGGCCTATAACTTCCATCATCAACTAAGTAAAATACACAGGCCTAAAGCCGACGAATAAAAACTGTAGAAAATATCCTGACGAAAAATCTGGTTCTTTCAGTCGCATTCATGTCTTCTCAGCCTGTCTGCCTCCCTTTCTATCTGTCTTGAGCTATTGGTATTGAAGTTCAACATTGTATTAAATCATCACAGGATCGGCCCTAAGCAGTCGCTAACAAACTTGCAACATTGTATCAACTAGCCTATTCCGGGCCCTCAAAGTTTCCTGCGCCAGTGAGCTCGGGACAGAAAGCATTTTCCACTCGATATATGGGATCATTAGATCATGATATTTTGCCCTTTCACACCGAGGCTTGATGATTATCGAGGCCGGGAGTGTTGAAAGATTTTTCAAATACTGAGGAACTATCATTCGCAATGGATGTTAAAAAAACACTTTGTTGACTTGTGTGAGGCGAAGAAAAAATGTGTTAAGACAATCAGAAATAAGACATTGACAAAAAGGGAACTTTCCTACATATGCATGTATTCTAGAGAGACACACCATATCTTCACCATACCCACTTCCCCTTCTCCTTGATGCAACATTTTACATTATACTCAAGACACGTTACCTTCACACATATTTTAGACACTTTTTACTGACAGCGACAACTCAATCAGCTTGATCTATTGCCATGCACACCACCCAAATTGCGGGCTTCCCAAACACACTTGTGATTTGAAACAATCCACAGCTATTTTTTAAAATAAGCTAAAGTATTTTGAATGATTTTATTTAGACAGAGTAATTATATAATTTTGGCGAAACATCAAATTACTTTAGTGCAATCCACCTTCCTAACAGTGCACCGGCCAACTTTCCTTTCCAATTTGCAAGAGGCTGAAACCAGAGATCTGTATATAATGATGAGATGCTCATGTCTCCGCCCTAACAATGGGAGTCTTTGTCCCAAAGGGTGGAAGGCAGGCGACAAGCTTATGTCTGCATATTATTCCCATAGAAAAGCATTGGGCTTACCCTGGACAGATTTTGGCGAAAGTGAGCCCTCTCACTTCGCCTCTTCCTCTCTGATGAAACTATATCATTGGAGAAAGCATCAGAGCGAGCAAAACAACACCCCTCTGTATGTAGTCCATGTACTGTATCTGATGCTGTCTGGACAGAAATAGTATGACATGCCATACTCTTTTGGTCCAGACAGCATCAGATACATGGTGTACACATACTGAGCCAGATGGGTGCTGTTTCACTCAGATGATTTAACTGAGATTGATGCGTCTTTCTGTCAGCGTGCATCTTGGTCAAATAAATGATCAATATTTCAATATTTTATTTGAACGTGCAAGGAGGTACAGTAGGGCAGGCCAGGCCCCCTAAGGCCCGCCAATAACGCTGACCCTGCAAGGTGTATTGTTGTCTCTACCTTCTTGCCTTTGTGCTGTTGTCTGTGCCCAATAATGTTTGTACCATGTTTTGTGCTGCTACCATGTTGTGCTGCTGCCATGTTGTGTTGCTACCATGTTATTGTCATGTTGTGTTGCTACAGTGGTTGCTCAACTAAAAGTTTTGAGATTATGCTGCGGGATTTAGAGGTCATTTGTGGTTTAGTACGGTACTCTGCGTCACTACTTCATTGCTCCAGAACAGCGCAAAGGGGAGTTAGAGCACTGATTATGCTTTTGGGTCCCAAGGCGCTACTTTGTCTCTAACTGACAATGAATGGGCGACATAAACCAAATAGAAACTGATAATTGTGCACGACTTCAAAATTTAATTTCAATGAACTGAATGATGAAGATGAAGAAGGTGATTGAATTTAGAACAATACTGTAAGAATTACTATTCCTCTGTCCTGTAGGCCCTGAGAAATACACTTCTTTTTTTGTTACTACTCGTCAGTGTTACTTACTAAAACTGTTGTTACACTAAAGTTTTTATTCTAAGAGAAACTAAAATGTTCAATTACAATCCATGATATGCTTAAGATATATGTGTTGACTGAATATAAGCAAGTGATGTCTGCTAAATAATCAAGTTGATGGCGCAGTCATATAGCCTCGGCACCTACATAAAGCTGAGTGACTCACTCATTCATGGCTTTGGATCAAAATAAATAAGTCTTTAATAAAGCAATGTTTTGGTTATCCTGACCTGGACACCATGTATTATAATAGCCCATTATTGGCTATTAGCAGGACAATAGACTCTTGCCAACACCTCTCTTTATTTTGATACTTTGTGCAAGGCAATTGAACTTTGCAGATGGGGCCTCCCGAGTGGTGCAGCGGTCTAAGACACTGCATCGCAGTGCAAACTGTGTTGCTACAGATGCTGGTTTGATTCCTGTGCCGGCCACGACCGGGAGACCCATGAGGCGATGTTGGGCTTTTGGTTTCTCTCCCTCTAAAAACAGAAATCATTCTAAATAACAAACTGGCTTAATTTACAAATTAGTGAGAATGTCTCACCCCATGTTCAAGAACGACCTTTTGCTCGCTCACTCTAGGTTATTTGAAAACGAAATAATCTCCAAAATATCGTTATTTTTTAAACAAAGCGATTATTATTATTATTAATAATTAATTTAAAATTATATAAAAGCCCCGTAGATATTCTCACAGATCAGATTTGCCCTATAGAAAAATGCCCCTTAGATATACATTTTCAATCCTCCAATTCTCTAAATCGAATTATTGGCGGAGAGTCACGTCATTGAAAAAATATTTTTCAATATACTGTAGGCCTACCGTAGACGAAATGAGTCTCACTAGTGTTGAGTAATGTGCTGTTAAAAGTGGTGTAGGTCTTATTTATTTAGAAAGCATATTGAAGTTAGAAGCAATAGGATTTGAAGCAACTTTTGGTCAACTATTTCAGCGCCGTTTCGCGCTGCACTGAGACAAGCATGGGGACTGGTCTTGATAAATCAATGAGATTTTTATTTTCACTGAATCTCCGTTTGGGTATTGGTTAGACTACAATTAGGGTGTGGAAATGTTATGCTCTCAGTACTGTAGCCTACTCCCGACCGTCACATTGTACAGCGCCATATTTTCCTAATGGAAAAACCCCGAGGGTTTAATTTTTCATTTTTTCTTGGAATAGAAACACTATAATATTAATCTAATTAATTAAGCTACATTTCTTAAAATCAGTCCCATATACTATGTTCTTKCAAAAAAAAGGTTTTAAATTCTCTAGTACAGCCAATATTGAAGGCTATCAAATGCTTCTCAAAGTTGCCCTCTGGTGGTCAAACTAGCACTAACTAGCATTAATGGTAACAATGGCTGACAATTAAATAGCGTGCCATAGAATTCTGCGGCAGCCCGCAAGGTGTTAAATATATTGTTTTTTATAAAAAAAATAAAAGGGGAATGAACCTAGGTAAGCTTCATGTGAATATACTTAATGGTTCCCCCTAGTGAAATCCAACATGTATTGCAGTTTGCAATGAAAAGCGTTTGCACCAAGGTTATTAAAGTAAACAAAAATGTAATAAAAACTAAAATTGTAAAAACGATTTAGTTAACTGAAGTAAAATAATTAAGAAAAACATTTCAAAAATTAAAACTATAATGAAACTATTATATTTGACTGCAAAACAAACTAAAAATGAAACTTCTAAACTTTGGGCATAAATCGAATGGGATTTTCAAGCCCTTTTTCTAATGGGGTTTTCAAGCTTCTGAATCTCGCGGGTAAATGGCAATGTTTCAAATAGGCCTAGCTTCTGTATCACTATCACTAGCTAACAGAGAAGAAATCCAAGGGCGAGAGCGCAGAGCATGAGCCTAAACCATAGGTGTGAACAATGGCGGCAGCAAACCCAACACCAACAGTAGTCAGGCGCAAAAGGCAAAGCTCTTTATGAGATTATTTTGAGTACATTGCTGGAACGGACAAAAGCAAATGTATTGTAGTTTCAGAAGATGGCAGTGTGTGTGGAACAGAGATAAAAGGGGAAAACCCAACCAACCTCAAAGTTCATCTGAACAGCACCCACAAAGAATTTCAGGATAAAGACAAGGTGAGACCGCTATTATTTTATTTCTGCAATTTGGTCAGGATGAGGTACCATATGAACACACATAAGATGTGGAAAGTTTGTAGAATTGCAAGAAATTAGCTTTAAAATTCCAAAATGTTCTAGTAACACAATGGCATAATGTTTAGAATTGCAGAAAATGTATTTAAAACTGCACATTTTTCTCTCTGTCCACAAGAATGGTGTGAACATACCATGAAACTATATGTTGGAACAAAGATAAATTATATAAAGAATGATAGTAAAAAGCTCTGGAGTACCATAAATGAAATTCAAGGCAAAAAGAGCTAACTCAACTCCATCCTTCATTGAGCCAGATGGCTTGTTCATAACAAAACTCTTTGATATTGCCAACCACTTTAATAACTTTTTTGTTGACAAGATTGGCAAACTTAGGCATGACATGCAAACAACAAAACGCCGAGCCTTCATACTCATGCATAACAGACCAAATAATGAAAGACAAGCACTGTAGTTTTGAATTCCACAACATTTGTGTGGAAGAGGGGAAAATTATTGCTATCTATAAATAAGGACAAACCACCTGGTACCGACAACGTGGATGGTAAATTACTGAGGTTGGTAACGGAATACATTGCAACTCCTATTCGCCACATCTTCAATTTAAGCCTAGAAGACAGTGTGTGTGCATTCAGGCCTGGAGAGAGGCAAAGGTCATTCTACTACCTAAGAATAGCAAAGTACCCATTAAATTGTTCAAACAGCTGACCAATTTGCCTGTTACCGGTGATTAGCAAAATTTTGAAAACAATCGTATTCGACCAAATAAACTCAGCAAAAAAATAAATGTCCCCTCTGTTGGAATCGGCTAAACTTTGAACATTGAGATATCAAATGAATGATAGGAAATGAAAGAGACTGGGTTATGTTAGAAGTTAATGGTTCTCAGAAGAAAGAAGAAGGCTTTGGAATATGTTTGATGGAGGAGAGGAGAGCGATGTGTTGATACAGGGGAGACAGATGGACATCTGTGTATTGGATGAAAGAGGGGTTGAGGTCAGGAGGTGAGGATTGTAAGGAGGTAAGGATCGGAGAGAAAGGGGAGTGTCTTAAGTAGGATGCATATAAACTGTGAAGTCTGAAATATTTTGCTGTCTTATTTCAGCTGTACAGAACCTTTAGGAAGAATAAACTTGGTTAAAGCTTCTCTAGTGTCCGTGGGTTATTTACTCTGAAAAATAAGAACGTAACACCTCACTGTCAACTGCGTTTATTTTCAGCAAACTTAACATGTGTAAATATTTGTATGAACATAACAAGATTCAACAACTGCGACATGAACTGAACAAGTTCCACAGACATGTGACTAACAGAAATGGAACAATGTGTCCCTTAACAAAGGGGGGGAGTCAAAATCAAAAGTAACAGTCAGTATCTGCAGTGCATCTCCTCCTCATGGACTGCACCAGATTTGCCAGTTCTTGCTATGAGATGTTACCCCACTCTTCCACCAAGGCACCTGCAAGTTCCCGGACATTTCTGGGGGGAATGGCCCTAGCCCTGACAACAATCTCAGTCTGATGATGCTGTGACCCACCCCCCCAGACCATGACGGACCCTCCACCTCGATCCCGCTCCAGAGTACAGGCCTGGGTGTAACGCTCATTCCTTCGACGATAAACACGAACCCGACCATCACCCCATGTAAGACAAAACCGCGACTCGTCAGTGAAGAGCACCTTTTGCCAGTCCTGTCTGGCCCAGCGACGTTGGGTTTGTGCCCATAGGCCGATGTTGTTGCCGGTGATGTCTGGTGAGGACCTGCCTTACAACAGGCCTACAAGCCCTCAGTCCAGCCTCTCTCAGCCTATTGCGGACAGTCTGAGCACTGATGGAGGGATTGTGCGTTCCTGGTGTAACTCGAGCAGTTGTTGTTGCCATCCTGTACCTGTCCTGCAGGTGTGATGTTTGGATGTACCGATCCTGTGCAGGTGTTGTTACTCGTGGTCTGCCACTGCGAGGACGATCAGCTGTCCGTCCTGTCTCCCTGTAGTGCTGTCTTAAACGTCTCACAGTACAGACATTGCAATTTATTGCTCTGGCCACATCTGCAATCCTCAAGCCTCCTTGAAACATGCCTAAGGCACGTTCACGCAAATGAGCAGGGACCCCGGGCATCTTTCTTTTGGTGTTTTTCAGAGTAGTAGAAAGGCCTCTCTCCTAAGTTTTCATAAGTGTGACCTTAATTGCCTACCGTCTGTAAGCTGTTAGTGTCTTAACGAACGTTCCATAGGTGCATGTTCATTAAGTGTTTATTGTTCATTGAACAAGCATGYGAAACAGTGTTTAAACCCTTTACAATGAAGATCTGGGAAGTTATTTGGATTTTTATGAATTATCTTTGAAAGACAGGGTCCTGAAAAAGGGACTTTTCTTTTTTTGCTGAGTTTACAATGTTATTTGACAGAAAACAAATGAACAATAGACTTTCAGCATGTTTATAGGGAAGACCACTCAACATGCTTGGCACTGACACAAATTACTGATGATTGGCTGAAATAAATTCATACTAAGAAGATTGTGGGAGCTGTTAGACTTCAGCGCAGCTTTTGATATCATTGATTATAACCTATTCCTGAAAAACACAAGTGTTATGGATTTGCATCCTCTGTCATATCATGGATTGAGAGTTAGCAATCTAATAGAACACATAGGGTTTTCTTTAATGGAAGCCCCTATAATGCAAATTCAGTTGAGTGTGGTGTACCGCAGGGCAGCCGGCTTAGGCCATTATTGTTTTGACTAATGACCTTCCATTGACCTTGAATAAAGCCTGTGTGTCTATGTACTCTGATGGCTAAACAGTATACACGTCGGATAAGTTCCAAGTTCTGACTGTGACCTTTCATATCCAAAGAACAAGTCCTTTTAATAGCATCCACTTGCCCTACATTTCAGAGATGATTAGCTCGTCCAACCTTTCCAGAACTTGAATGCCGGAAACATCTTCATACATTTATGTGGAAACATTTTCTATATCGGTGTCTTTTTGTTTTTCTCATAATGTTTCTGCTGTTACCATCTGTTTGTGTATTTTTTGGGGAGCTCAGGTCGAGCGGAACCGTACCGTACGGCACTGTAAAGAGTAAACGGTAAATGGAGGGAAGAGAATGTGAAACATTAGGGTGTTTATAAGGCTTGTTTGTGTTGAGCCGAAGCAGGTGCAGGTCATGTCGCTAAACTGCTCCTGCTTTCCTCTCTCCTCTTCTCCTGCTCTTTCTCTCTGCCTTTTTCTTAACAGTCCTGCCCTAGCAGGTAGACAGCGCAGGATGTCTGGCCAGGACTTTATACACACCTCCCTTTCCTCCTCATTTCCCTCCCCACTTCAATCAGCTGTAATTTTATTTTGCTTGGCAAAATGTACACTTTGACAACAAACTCTGCTGGCCAGACACTTCCCTCTTATGTCCAGTACTCAGACAGACGTAGGAGAGGAGGGAGGGGAGAGTGGGGGAGAAGGGGGGGCGTTAACTGATATAAATAAGTATTTCCACTGCGTCGGGGCAGAGGCATGACAGGACAGGAAGATCTCCGGGGGTCATGTTTGTTTACACAGACAGCAGAGCTCTGTAAATAGGAGAGGTACAGCTGTACTAGAACTTCTGTCATCCACCGCCTGTCCTGCTCTATCGCCCCACTCCACAACTTTTCCAACTCCCCAACAACACTTCCAGTTACCAATTGTGCAATTGGGAGGATTGGAACTGGCAGTCATGTTTAATTGTTATACACTCATGTTTACCTCAACTAGGACTGCAGTTGTGTAGGTTACTAACCTATCGAAAACAGTGTAACAATGTTTAAGTCTCTTTTATTAAGACAGCTATTATGACTGATAATTTCATCTTTGTAGAGTTTGCCCAAGTTCTATGACCTGAATATGTCTCTGGGTTGGTTTATGATATGATGAATAGGGTTGGCATTGGCAATGACTTAAATATACAGGGTCCAAAGACTGAGGCCAGGTTCTCCACAGGATTGTGATTTGATTAGCTGTGAGAGGCAACCTTTTTTAGTCCGGGTTACCAGTTAATGAACTATTTAGTAGTCTTATGGCAATTTAGCATTGGTCCGTTGGTCCGAGAACCGATGCTCTGGTACCGTTTTCCAGGCGGTAGCAGAGTGAACAGTCTATGGCCTGGGTGGCGGAAGTCTTGGCAATTTTCTGGGCCTTCCTCTGACACCGCCTGATATGCCATAACATGCCATAATTTTATTTTCAAACTAGTGGTTGATCTGCATGTAAACACAAGCGTTGCATATTGCGAGTTCTTAAACCCAAATCATGAAGCAGAATTTGCAGACAATGGTGGGAAGCATGTTTGTGGCGACCAAAGGTTACACTGTGATAGATTAACATTCTGCCTCTCACCCCTTATGTCAGCTATAGGTTAGCAGAAACACACATTTCATATGGAAACTGTAACCTGGATTCAATCTACAGTGCTTTCAGAAAGTATTCACACCCCTTGACTTTTTCCAATTTTTTTTTGTGCTACAGACAGATTTCGAAATGGATTCAATTGAGATTTTGTGTCACTGGTATACATACAATACCCCATAATATGTAATTATGTTTTTTCGAAATGTTTACAAATGAATAAAGAATTAAAAATGGAAACGTCTCGAGTATTCAATTATTCAACCCCTTTGTTATGGCAAGTGAAAAAAAGTTCAGGAGTAAAAATGTGCTTTACAAGTCACATAATAAGTTGCATGGACTCACTGTGTGCAATAATAGTGTTTAACATGCTTTTTGAATGACTACTTTGTCTCTATACCCCACATATACAATTATCTGTAAAGTCCCTCAGTCGACTAGTGTATTTCAAACACAGATTCAACCACGAAGACAAGGGAGGTTTGCCTCACAAAGAAGGACACTTATTGGTAGATGGGTAAAAATAAAATGAAAAGCAGACATTGGATATCCCTTTGAGCATGATGACTTGCCTAGTTAAATAACGGTTAAATAAAATGGTGAAGTTATTAATTACACTTTGGATGGTGTATCAATATACCCACTCATTACAAAGATACAGGCGTCCTTCCTAACACAGCTGCCAGAGAGGAAGAAAACCGCTCAGCGATTTCACCATGCCAATGGTGACTTCAAAACAGTTAGAGTTTTTCATTTTTAATTTCACCTTTATTTCACCAGGTAGGCTAGTTGAGAACAAGTTCACATTTACAACTACTACCTGGCCAAGATAAAGCAAAGCAGTGTGACACAAACAACAACACAGAGTTACACATGGAATAAACAAACATACAGTCAATAACACAGTAGAGAAAAAGTCTATTGCAATGAGGTAAGATAAGGGAGGTAGGCAATAAATAGGCCATAGTGACGAAATAATTACCTATTAGCAATTAAACACTGGAGTGATAGACGTGCAAAATATGAATGTGCAAGTAAAGATACTGGGGTGCAAAGGAACATAAAAATACAAATATAAATAAATAACAGTATGGGGATGAGGAAGTTGGATGGGCTATTTACAGATGGGCTATGTACAGGTGCAGTGATCTGTGAGCTGCTCTGACAGCTGGTGCTTAAAGTTAGTGAGGGAGATATGGGTCTCCAGCTTCAATGATTTTTGCAATATATTTGTTTATTGGCTGTTATTCGAGAAAACTGAGGATGGATCAACAACATTGTAGTTACACCACAATACTAACCTAGTCAACAGAGTGAATAGAAAGATGCCTGTACTGAATACAAATATCAAAAAACATGCATTCTGTTCGCAAAAAGGCATGAAAGTAATACCGCAAAAAATATGGCAAAGCAATTAACTTTTTGTCCTGAATAAAAAAATATATGTTTGTGACAAATCCAATGCAACACATTACTGATTACCATGCTCTATATTTTCAAGCATAGCTTTGGCTGCATCACGTTATGCGTATTCTTGTAATCGTTAATGAATGGGGAGTTTCAGGATATAAAAGAAACAGAATGGAGTTAAGCACAGGCAAAATCCTAGAGGAAAGCCAGGTTCAGTCTGCTTTCCACCAGACACTGGGAGATGAATTCACCTTTCCGCAGGACAATAACTTAAAACACAAGGCCAACTCTATACTGGAGTTGCTTAGCAAGAAGACAGTGAAGGTTCCTGAGGGGCTGAGTTGCAGTTTTGACTTTAATTTACTTTAAAATCTACGGCAAGACATAAAAATGGTTATCTAGCAATGATCAACAACCAATTTAACAGAGATTGAAGACTTTTATAAAGAATAATGGGCAAATGTTACAATTCCAGGTGTGGAAAGCTCTTAGAGTCTTACCCAGAAAGACTCACAGTTGTAATTGCTGCCAAGGGTGATTCTAACATCTACTGACGTAAGGGGTTGAATACTTATTTAATTAAGATATATAATTGTTCATGCATTTTTTTTTTTTTATGTTTGACTATATTTTTCTTCCACTTTGACATTTGACTATTTTGTGTAGATCGTTGACAAAAAAATGACAATTAAATACATTTTAATCCCACTTTGTAACACAAGAAAATTTGGAAAAGTCAAGGGGTGTGAATGCTTTCTGAAGGAACTGTATATGGCTTAATATACAGTTGATAACTGAGTGATAAAATCTGTGCATGACCCTGTTGCCCATATTTCAAAGCATAATTCCATACCTGTAAGGCTGAGAACCAGGTCCTTGTGCTGATGCTCTGGTATGAGGGGTCTATGCAGCTCCTTGAAGAAGAGTTGAGCAGGGAGGCCACACTGGAAACATCCCCCTCCACTCCAAGATCCACCCTCTCTCCCTGTCCCACCTCAGCTATCTGGTTCTCACCACAGAGCCAGACAGATGGAATAGACACCTCTGCTGCACACCTGGAGGAAGGGCAGGGGATGGACCGTAAACAAACAAAGTTGCATGAATGCATACATACATACATACATACATACATAACATACTACAGATATACAATCACCACACACAACCACACACCCACACACACACAAACACCCACACACACACACACACACACCACACCACACAACACCACACAAACACTCCACCCAACACACCATAAAAAATAATTCATAATACTACAATACATACAATACATACATACATACATACATACATACAGTGAGGGGAAAAAGTATTTGATCCCCTGATGATTTTGTACGTTTGCCCACTGACAAAGAAATGATCAGTCTATAATTTTAATGGTCGGTTTATTTGAACAGTGAGAGACAGAATAACAAACAAAAAAARCCAGAAACACGCATGTCAAAGATTTTATCAATTGATTTGTATTTTTATGAGGGAAATAAGTATTTGACCCCTCTACAAAACATGACTTAGTACTTGGTGGCAAAACCCTTGTTGGCAATCATAGAGGTCAGACGTTTCTTGTAGTTTGCCACCAGGTTTGCACACATCTCAGGAGGGATTTTGTCCCACTCCTCTTTGCAGATCTTCTCCAAGTCATTAAGGTTTCGAGGCTGACGTTTGGCAACTCGAACCTTCAGCTCCCTCCACAGATTTTCTATGGGATTAAGGTCTGGAGACTGGCTAGGCCACTCCTGGACCTTAATGTGCTTCTTCTTGAGCCACTCCTTTGTTGCCTTGGCCGTGTGTTTTGGGTCATTGTCATGCTGGAATACCCATCCACGACCCATTTTCAATGCCCTGGCTGAGGGAAGGAGGCTCTCACCCAAGATTTGACGGTACATGGCCTCGTCCATCGTCCCTTTAATGCGGTGAAGTTGTCCTGTCCCCTTAGCAGAAAAACACCCCCAAAGCATAATGTTTCCACCTCCATGTTTGACGGTGGGGATGTTGTTCTTGGGGTCATAGGCAGCATTCCTCCTCCTCCAAACACGGCGAGTTTAGTTGATGCCAAAGAGCTCCATTTTGGTCTCATCTGACCACAACACTTTCATCCAGTTGTCCTCTGAATCATTCAGATGTTCATTGGCAAACTTCAGACGGGCATGTATATGTGCTTTCTTGAGCAGGGGGACCTTGCGGGCGCTGCAGGATTTCAGTCCTTCACGGCYTAGTGTGTTACCAATTGTTTTCTTGYTGACTATGGTCCCAGCTGCCTTGAGATCATTGACAAGATCCTCCRYTGTAGTTCTGGGKTGATTCCTCACCGTTCTCATGATCATTGCAACTCCACGAGGTGAGATATTGCATGGAYCCCCAGMCCGAGGGAGATTGACAGTRCTTTTGTMTTTCTTCCATTTGCGAATAATCYCASAAACTGTTGTCACCTTCTCACCAAGCTGCTTGGCGATGGTCTTGTAGCCCATTCCAGCCTTGTGTAGGTCTATAATCTTGTCCCTGACATCCTTGGAGAGCTCTTTGGTCTTGGCCATGGTGGAGAGTTTGGAATCTGATTGATTGATTGCTTTTGTGGACAGGTGTCTTTTATACAGGTAACAAACTGAGATTAGGAGCACTCCCTTTAAGAGTGTGCTCCTAATCTCAGCTCGTTACCTGTATAAAAGACACATGGAAGCCAGAAATCTTTCTGATTGAGAGGGGGTCAAATACTTATATCCCTCATTAAAATGCAAATCAATTTATAACATTTTTGACATGCGTTTTCCTGGATATTTTGGTTGTTATTCTGTCTCTCACTGTTCAAATTAACCTACCATTAAAATTATTGACTGATCATTTCTTTGTGAGTGGGCAAACGTACAAAATCAGCAGGGGATCAAATACTTCCCCCCTCACTTTACATGTTTAGCAGTGTGATCCTTACCATTTCTATCCAGAAAATCCCACCATGTGTTGCAGCATGTGGAGAACTKCAAAAATTAGCTGTTTATCTTTCCTCAGCTTCTAAGGGGTTACCCCCTGACTGGTGTCAGGGCCTGGGTCTGGAACAGTTGGCACAGGGCTGACTTCACATTGTCCATTTGAATTCTCACAGCGGATGAGTGGGTCTGCATAGAAAAGACCAAAAAACATCAGGCTGTATGAATTTTTTTGTCATTATTATCATTATTTTCTGAGGCCTAATAGGGTAAGAGGCAACTGGATGGATTAATCAACACAGTATAAAAGTCAGGTATCCCACAGTTGTAATTCCCTAAATTGTAACTTTCTTCAAATCAACAGACATGTTAAAACCTCTTTGGGCAAGGCGTGCCGCTAGCGACCCACCTCGACAACATCCAGTGAAATTGCAGAGCGCCAAATTCAAATTGCAGAAATAGTAATAATAAACATTCATGAAAATACAAGTGTTATACATCGGTTAAAAGATAAACTTCTTGTTAATCCAGCCGCTTTGTCATATTTCAAAAAGGCTTTACGGCGAAAGCATACCATGCGATTATCTGAGGACAGCGCCCCGCTTACAAAAGCATACAAACATTTTCCAACCAAGTAGAGGAGTCACGAAAGTCAGAAATAGCGATAAAATGAATCACTTACCTTTGAAGATCTTCATCTGGTTGCAATCACAAGGGTCCCAGCTACACAATAAATGGTTGTTTTGTCAAAGGATGTTTATAATTAATCCTCAGGTTGTCAATTATCTAAGTAAACGATAATATTTCAACCGGAAAATAGCGTATTCAATAGAAAGGAAAAACAATGAAGAGTGCGCAAACCAGTACTGCATGATTCTATAGTCCCCTGACCAAAAGGTCTCATTCTTCTTCATTTTTCAGAAAACAAGTCTGAAACCATGTCTAAAGACTATTGACATCTAGTGGAAGCCATAGGAACTGCAATCTGGGCCCTAATCCATTAGATAGTCAATAGGCTTTCAATGGAAAACCACTCACATCAAAAAAATCGCACTTCCTGGATGGATTTTCCTCGGGTTTTCGCCTGCCATGTCAGTTCTGTTATACTCACATACATTATTTTAACAGTTTTATAAACTTCGGAGTGTTTTATATCCAAATCTACAAATTATATGCATATCCTAGCTTCTTGGCCTGAGTAACAGGCAGTTTACTTTGAGCACGCTTGTCATCCAGACGTCAAAATACTGCCCCTAGCCCAAAGAAACGTAATCTCTCTGGGTTACTGCTGTCTGCTGAATGGGACCAATTTGAAAATTTCACAAACTTTACTGTATTTCCTGCAATGTGCAACAGCTGATGCTGTTCGGGTGATGCATGCACTGAAAATGTCGTTTTTGCTTGCCTGTCGTTCATTCACTAACAAGCTATATTCAATACTGAATTGCACTGTAGAATTGCACTGTAAATTACTAAACTGTACACGAAGAGATATTGAGGCGCTTACTCCCATCAAGTCAGCAAACAGCAACACTCCATTTCTACGCATAGTTATTCTTCTTGGAAAGGCTCTTCAATTAACTTTACATATGTTTTCCATCGCCTGCGCGCGTCGATATGCACATACATTTAAGAAATATAGCTTTACACTGACATCAGACGAAATCAGACCTTTCACTGTGGACATTGGCTAGCTAATTAGACTTCTATGTTTACTTGTTTGTCATGTGACAAGTAGGCATACTGTAACTATGGGGATTCTTCGGATGATGCATTACATTTTCTGCCCAAGTCAGACTGCAGTCAGTTTTCTCCTAAACTGAAACGTTGTACTGTTTGTGTGGTTACACACCGGTTACACTAGCATAAAGCATCGTGGACCAAAGCGCTGTTATAGATCACTTTATATAATCGGATCGTTTTATTTTCTTCAAAATCTAAAACTGACAAGGGGTAGGCCTCTGCTTTTTGCCATTTTCTTTAATAAAAGTTAGGTCTATAGCATGCATTCTCATACACCCTCAATTTCAGTCCTTGTTTTAACTCAACAGCCCCTCACTAACACAGAGGTAGGCTATTTAAAGAGTGCATGGTGGGTGGAGGAATAGACTGACAAATCTATGGATATATCAGCCTCGGTCAAACAGGTATATAGACCTACAGTCTTATTTATTAAATAGGAAGAAATGGGCTCCAACAAAAAGCACCCTTGTTGTTTGTAGTCTAATTAATATTAAGAAGCTTGAAATGAATTATGTCTACTTTCAGCACCATGAGCTGTCATTTCCGATCGATTGTGCTGCGGCTGCTGCTTCAAGTTTCAGCACCACAATGTAAGTACCTAGAATCTGGATTATTGTCAATTCAATAACTATGATAAATACATCATGGGCAAGAAACATATTGTTTTGAATAAAATCAAACATATTGTTTTGAATAAAATCAAACATATTGTTTTGAATAAAATCAAACATATTGTTTTGAATAAAATCAATTACAGAAGTAACATGCTATCACAGTTGACCTCAGGTCCTCCTTTTCATCTTAGCCTCTCCTTCTCAAACTGAATAGAGTACCACAGTATGAGTTATAATACCCATAAAATCTAGCGGTCAAACAAGGAAATGGTCCCAATTGTTTCTCTACAATACAAGTGAAGATATGATAAAGGTCACCTGGTCCCAGAGAGATTTACGTGGTTATCAAAACGTCACGCCAGGGTAAATCTACACAAAACACAGCCCTTATGTTGAGTGTTTCTAAAATTCCCTATGGGAAAAAAGAATGGTGGAAAAGCGATTGGAACCATTTCCCTGTTTGACCGCTAGGTTTTATGGGTATTATGACACCACCACTGTGTGGCTCTATAGAACATAGGCTATAGGCTAGTCCATGAGCAAGATAGTGCAGTATTTRTTACTAGGCCTAAAAAATATTTTGGGGAAGAAGCTGTTGACTCTCCTACTGAACTGCCGCCATAGGCCTACACAGCACAGCCATTGGTTAGGCAGCACACAAAAATGTTCTTTGATCAGCAAGAGCAGAGCAGGCCGGGGCTCAGGGTTGGAATAGCCACTGCTCTGTGTAATGCAACCTAGTTGTATTTACACKAMCCCAGCAAGAAATATTACTTTGCTCTGTGCTTCTCCGAGCACGCACTTTAAAGCCTATATATAGATCATTTGAATGAGATCACATTAAATATCCTATAGGCACATATGATATTGCGTGCCCAGCGGAGAATCAGAGATGAGGGACGGCATTGGGCACACCTCAATATATAGCCTAATAACCCTTGTCTAAAATGTAAAAGCATGACCCTCCCCCATTTCCCTCCAGGCAACCATTCTGTACATGTCGGTCCATCCCTAGGAGAATGTTGCACTGCCAAAGGACTGAATTAGGTCAAACTTTCCAAGGAGTGTCTAGAGTTTACATATGTGCTCACTCTCTAAATAGCACCAAAATGTTCGCCATATGTGCTGAAATCAAGAAGAAAGGTCTTCAATGAATCATATTTTATGTTAGTCAGTCAAGCATTAAAAAACATCTAGAATCACAATATTGAATTTCATTTTCATTTATTGGAACTTTTTTGTTGAAAATAACYAAATAGAAAGAGCGAAATATTGCAAACATAAATACTGTAAAACTGACATTAAAAAAAGAATAAGACAGAGTGGTTCAACATCATATAAAGTGACAGTTCTACTGTTTCTAACCTTTTTGGATCACAGATATTTTGTATTTCATTTCAACCTTGTAAATACTTTTACAAAGAAGCTTGACTAAGAATAAAACAATATCCTAGTAGTCTTAGATTTGAGGAAGAATATAAACTGAAATAGGTTGTGGTTTATTTAACTTTTTTTTTTTTTAAATGGGATCTTCAAGTGACTAACAAAGCAGGTATCACAATTATTATATTTCTTAAAAACATAAAATCATCATGGCAATAATGAATGACATCTTTACACACAATGCATATCTGGGACTCGTTCAGTGCATACTGTATACAAAGTTGCTTATAAACATTGACAGAGTTGAAGAAACGTACAAAATATAGTAATAAAAAAAAAACATAGAAAAACATGCACAGACGCCAAAAACACATTAAAACATTATGAATAGGACCCGCCTGGTGAACAAATGCAGGAAAGGGGTCATGCCACAAAGAACCAACAAACTAGTTTAAGGAACTGGACCATATTCCTGTACAGTCTCTGGTATTTGCACAGCATATTATTCAGCAAGTTCTTAGTCCGGTCAAGACAAAGTGAGGTGTTAAGTACCTCCTTAACTCAAACAAAACAAGTTTGGCCAGTAAAATACAGTACAATGCCAATGAACTTAAAAAGCAAGACTTGTATTCATCAGGCATAACGTGTTGACCGGCATCCACRATCCTGGTGCTTTGGTAAGAAAGGAAAAAAAAGTTTGTGCGGCTAGAATTGAAAAGAGTACATTAAAGTGCATTCCCTCGTTTTTTTCCAATCCCTGTATTTTTTCCAGTAAATAACTGGGAAATTCTTTCGAATTTAAATTTTGCATGGTTATACATTTCAATATGCTGAGATATTTGAACAGCCTTTTGTGTTTTCAACCAACATCTTCACAGGCCATTGTTGGTTTGTATTTCTCCACAGGGTCACCAGAAGAAAATGGCTTTTCCATTTGACCCAAGTAAAGATCCATAAATGTAAAAAAACAGCATTTATTCTAAATAAACAATCTATTGTATTAATTTGTTTAGAAACAATTTTGTTGAATAGGCCTCTTAAAATGAGGCCGTTATTAAAATGTTCAACATAGGCATCCTTCAAAATTCTGTAGTTTAATGTAAGAAGTCTTAAAAACGCAATAAAGATGTATAGAAAAGGCCTACTTCAAAGCTCTTCTCAGGTACACATCTGTGAAATCTGGCACCAGGGATAAAGAAACCTCTTGAAGGGTATAGAGCTTATCAGCAAAAATCGCTGGGAGCACTGGAGAGCAAGGTCAATGTGAAAGTTAGTGTTTAGGCTACAGAGGCAACTTTGTCACAGTTGCTGGTGTACTGAATGTCGGGCCTGTCGATGTCAGCCTTCTTTTTGTCCCAGCAGGGCAGAGCACATAGAAAGAGCGTGACTCCACCCAGGAGCACAGAGCCTCCACTGAAGTAGAAGGCCAGGTCATAGGACTGGGTCCAGTCAAAGAACCACCCTGGAACAGGAAGAAGAGGAGAGAAAAAAAAAAACAATTTCAGCAAAATCTCTCGACAATATATGAGTCAGCAAAAGACTAGCTAACGGCCAACATCCTGAGTTCCACATTCTCACTCACACATTAAGATTACATCAATTGMAAAAATGTTTTGACATATGGAAGAGTGATTCTCTGTAAAAGCATGAATATGAACCTGTACAAGCTCTACCCTAACAACTGTAAATGTGCACCACACACACTCAGCAATGTTGACCAATGGTGTCAGAAGTGGGATCTTTCTTACCAACAACAGGGGGCCCAAGCATGATCCCYAATCCACCGAAGAACATGAGGATCCCATGGGCTTGGGTCAGTTTYTCCAGGCCCACGATCTTGGTAGTGATGTATGACGTTAGGGACCAGTTCCCAGAGAAGAAGCCCACCACAGCTGAGAGGACCTGCAGGCCTACGTAGCTCTTGGAAATGGGGATGAGGAGAAGGGCCGTCCCAGTCCCCAGCAGGGTGAAGGCGTACAGGAACACACTGTTGATCCACCTCATGTCTGCTAGCATGCCCAGGGTCAGCTTGCCCACACCGGTAGTGATGGCTACAATAGAGACCAGGGGGATGATTCTGACCTCGTCGATGAGGCCCTCACTCTGGGCCACGTCCTCCATGAAGAGGACCGGAGGGAAGGCTCCTAGGCTGAACAGGAATATAGCTATGCAGAGGGCCATGAAGTTTCTGTCATGCAGGAAGTCAGCCGTGGAGTGCATGTACTTTGAGTAAGCCTGACGCTTCTTCTTGATAATTTTCACAATGGCTAAACCTGCCATGAATCCCCCTTTGTTGTCAGGCGTGGTGATGTCTTTGGCGTCGATGGTGATCAGGTGATCCTTGACCGCCAGGTTTTTCTCGGCAGTTCCCGGTGTGGTCTTGAGGTCGTCAGCAGGCGGTTTCTTGAAGAGCGGCTCCTTTGTGCGCTCCAGAGCAGCCTTCTGTTTGAGGTAGTAGCCAGGCATGTTCAGGGGCCTCATGAAGCCGGCACAGGCCATGAGGTTGAGGGCCAAGGCCCCGATTATCAACAGACAGCCTTCCAGGCCAAAGAGAACAATCAGCTCATTCTGAGCTGTGGCATAGAGGAACCCTCCCACACTTGTGCCTAAATGAGAGAAGGGAATGATTTAGTGTTGGCATGCCAAGAATAAGCCCTTAGACATTCATTAATATTAATTAAATAAAAGCCTTGCTTAAATGGGACATCATTGCCTAAAGCTACCCTCCCTCAAGGGGACAAACACAGAATGCCCCAGAACTGTGATGTATTACCAGTGTTCTTCTTGTCACCAGTCCACTTCCCTAATCACAAGGCTACAGTGTTTCTAGACTAGAATGTTTACCTTGGCATTCCAAGACTCCCGGCTTCTGAAACATGAAAGAACTGAGCATGGAGACTTGGTGTGAACCCAGTGAGCGAAGAGGGGGGCTGAAGTACCTGTGGTGACTATGCCGAGGGCGAGGCCACGTCTCTTGTCAAAGTACTGACAGGTGATGGTCAATGTGGCAGCATAGACAAGACCGCAGCCAAGACCTGTGGACAACAAAAACAACAGAGGTATTTTCATTAGCACATTTTAGAGGAGCGTGTAGCTACAGTACCTTATTTTTTACCATGTTGAAGAAGACATTTAATGTTCTGAGCAAAGCCTTACACAGTAAACTGTGTACATTAATGTGAAACTGTGGGACTTGTGTAAGACCATCTTAGTCATGTAATAACATACAGTAAATTCACCATGTTTAAAATCTGTTGTTCTGTGATGAATGTTACATATTAACCATACAAATAACTTTTGTTTAGTGTAAAATCACCCCAATGGTAATTTGATCCGCAAAGGATGACTGGGCGGAAAAGTGATGAGAGAATACTGAGCCACACGTGTGGCGTTTACGGGATGGTCTAAAAATAGACACCTTTCTTCAAATATGCATGGCCTCTCTCTCAGGCCAATGCCACAGGCAGTGGCCGTCTATTGGGCTCTTTACCCCTTAGCATGGCACAGCTGTCACTGGGTGTTAGATAATGAGCTGCGATGGGTGCATTCAAACTGTTGGGGGGAGGCATCAGTCACATGGCAATCCGACTCTACCATATCTCTGAATACATCCTACATATATCCTCATCCTACACATACCCTCACAGTGCATGTGTGGTGGAGCATAGACATTAACCTATTTTGAAAAGACATTAACCTATTTTGAATAGACATGAACCTATTCAATTCTTATGTGTCTTATCTATCATTGACTTGTGCTATTGCTTAACTCTGTAATA
Organism: Salvelinus sp. IW2-2015; assembly: GCF_002910315.2. Classification (NCBI taxonomy): domain Eukaryota; kingdom Metazoa; phylum Chordata; class Actinopteri; order Salmoniformes; family Salmonidae; genus Salvelinus; species Salvelinus sp. IW2-2015. The sequence continues at coordinate 42,895,018 of NC_036858.1, forward strand.
GTTTTATGTAATGATGATTTGAAAACACAATTCACTTCCAACAAAACCACAGAGTAAACAAGCAACTTCCTATAATTTTTATCACACTTGCAAGGCTAATCCTATATCTAATAGTGGATCACACAAACCACAGACTTGCTTCAGCAGAACAAGACCATCACGAGCTTCTCACTTACCGACGACAATCCCGTAAGAGAAGATGAGGAACTGGACGTTTGGGGCGAAGGCGCTGAGCATCAGGCCCCCTGCCACCATGACCCCACTGAAGATGCTCACAGGGCGCGCCCCAAAGTTATCCACACAGGCACTGCAGACAGGACCTGGGGGAGAAAATAGGGTAGAGAGGAAGTGCGAATTCAGTGTGTGTGTGTGTGTGTGTGTGTGGGAGAGTTGAGGGTACATTGTTGAATAGACTCAGTGAGTTAGGGAGTAGCAAAAATGAGATGACGACACACAAAAAAGACGCATGATGGAATTAATATGGTGCATTCAGGATACACGTGGTGTTAGAAAATATGCCTTTCCTAAACAATACAAAAGCAGCAAAAAGGAAAGTGATACCGGTCAAGGTGTACCGTACATGTTGGGCTATTTCATGGCAGGAAAACGTGATGTATCAACTTTAACCATGTGACATGGTCCCCTTTTCTGCCCTGATATTATTTTGACCTTATCGCTCCCTATATAGGACAGTGTTCGTCTCTGTTCCAAAGTCTCTATCATAGGCATTTGTTGGCTAGTCTTGTGACCCTATTCGTTCTCCTCATGTTTACAACGAGGTCCCCTTAAGCCTGAAAGCGGCACTAGCTAGTTATTAGACACCTGAGCAGAGGTAAAGGGTCAGGGAAAAGGACAGCCTGGGATGCTCGTTCGTCGTCATCCTCACACCATATCGAATTTAAAAGCACACCGAGTTACAGAAATATATCTTACAGTGCCTTCAGAAAGTATTCGCGCCCCCTTACTTTTTCCACATTTTGTTGTTTTACAAAGTAGGAATAAAATATATTTGTAATTTCTTTGTCAACGATCTACACAAAATACTCAAATGTCAAAGTGGAAGAAATGTAAAAAAAAAAAAAAATCATAAAAAATAACTAATATCTCGATTAGATAAGAGTCAATACATGTTAGAATCACGTTTGGCAGCGATTACAGCTGTGACTTTCTGGGTAAGTCTAATAGCTTTGCACACCTGGATTTTACAATACTTGCATTATTCTTTTTTAATTGTTCAAGCTCTGTCAAGTTCGTTGTTGATCATTGGTAGATTTWAAAAAAAGTATTGCCATAGATTTTCAAGCCGATTTAAGTCAAAACTGTAACTAGGCCACTCAGAAACATTCAATATCATCTTGGTAAGCAACTCCAGTGTATATTTGGCCTTGTGTTTTAGGTTATTGTCCTGCTGAAAGGTAAATTTGTCTCCCAGTGTCTGGTGGAAAGCAGACTGAACSAGGTTTTCATCTAGGATTTTGCCTGTGCTTAGCTCTATTCCATTTATTTTTATCATAAAAAAAAACTCCAGAGTCCTTGCCGATGACAAGCATACCCATAYCATGATGCWGCCCCCACCATGCTTGAACATATGAAGAGTGGTACTCAGTGATGTGTTGWGTTGGATMTGCCCCAAACATAACTCCGTATTCAGAACATAAAGTTAATATTTTTGCCGCTTTTTTATTTATTTGTTCTATCTCTCAATTTCGTGATATCCAGTTGGTAGTTACAGTCTTGTCCCATTGCTGCAACTCCCGTACGGATTCGGGAGCCAAACATCCTCCGAAACACGACCCTGCCAAGCCAAAGTGTTTCTTGACACACTGCTCGCTTAACTTAGAAGCCAGTCGCACCAATGTGTCGGAGGAAACACCGTCCAACTGGGGACAGTGTCAGCATGCATGCGCCCGGCCCGCCACAGGAGTCGCTAGAACGCAATGGGACAAGGACATCCTGGCCGGCTAAACCCTCCCCTAACACAGACGGCGCTGGGCCAATTGTGCGCCACCTCATGGGTCTCCTGGTCGCGGCCGGCTGCGACACAGCACGAGATCGAACCCGGATCTGCCTTAGACCACTGCGCCACTCCGGAGGCCATTTGCAGTTTTACTTTAGTGCCTTATTGCAAACAGGATGTATGTTTTGGAATATTTTTTATTCTGTACAGCTTCCTTCTTTTCACTGTCAAAGACTCAATCATGGACACTCTTACTGACATTTGTGGCTGCTTCGAGTGATGTATTGTTGTCTCTATCTTGTTGCCTTTGTGCTGTTGTCTGTGCCCAATAATGTTTGTACCATGTTTCGTGCTGCTACCATGTTGTGCTGCTTCCATGTTGTGTTGCTACCATGTTGTGTTGTCATGTGTTACTGCTATACTATATTGTTGTCTTAGGTCTCTCTTTATGTACTGTAGTGTTGTGGTGTCTCTTGTCGTGATGTGTGTTTTGTCCTATTTTTTTTAAATGACTTGCCTAGTTAAAGGTTAAATAAAATAAATAAAATAAAAATCCAAAATGTAATTAATAACTTCAGCATGCTCAAAGGGATATTCAATGTCTGCTTTTTTAAATTGTTACCAATCTACCAATAGGTTCCCTTCTTTGTAATGCATTTGAAAATCTCCCTGGTTTTTGTGGTTTAATTGATGTTTGAAATTCACTGCTCAACTGAGAGACCTTACAGATAATTGTCAGTGTGGGGTACAGAGATGAGCTAGTCATTCAAATATCATGTTAAACACTATTTTGCATACAGAGTGAATCCATGCAACTTATTATGCGAGTTGTTAAGCACATTTGTATTCCATAACTTATTTAAGCTTGCTATAACAAAGGGGTTGACATTTCAGATTTTCATTTTAATAAATTTGTAGAAATGTCAAAAAACATCATTCCACTTTGGCATTATGGGGTATTGTGAGTAGGCCAGTGAGAAAAACATMACATGTAATTCATTTTAAATTCAGGCTGTAACACAACKAAATGTATAAAAAGTCAAGAGGTGTGAATTGTTTCTGAAGGCACTGTATATCCTGATTGATGGCACAAGGGAAATATAGGTCTGGTAAGGACAAATTTGATCCTTCAGTGGACATAAGGGCTTGAGTAAAGTTTTGGGAGACGGTACGGGCCCAGATTCACAGCGGGGAAAAGTTGAAACGTGTGCCCCCCCAGTTTTAGTTTTATGGCCTTATATAAAAATAGCAATAAAGTTCAAATGATTGAGTGACAGGTTGCAGAAAATCTGTATATCCGCTGAGCTGTGTCAGCACAATGGACAGAGTGCGCCGCGGTGTGTATAGGGGGGCTATGGAAAGCCAGTGGGGTGGTTAGGTATGACTCCTTTGGTTTTCCATAAAAAGCGGGGGAAAACGGCTAAGTGAATAACGTGATACGCCCCCGCCAGTAATATTTTATTTTGTTTTATAAGGGCGGGGTCAAGTTTACCATTGAAGCTGCGTTACCCAACTCTGCCTCACCACRACAGAGTTTAGTTAGCCGTAAATGTAACGTTAGTGTTATTATCCTTGGCCTATTTAGCTAGCTCGAACCAGCTATTCTGCCACTGCCACGATGGATAAACCCAAACAAACAAAGCTAAATGAGAAGGGGACACCTTGGCTACTGTGTCAGTGGTTGTTAAAAGTTGTGACAGCATTGCGAAATTCCTCTATGACATGGAACGGACGCGTTCGTACAACACAGAAGTAAGACATGGAGGCTACAGGGCAGCTCCAAGCAATTACGACAACGTTATGTAAGTACAAATCTCCAGCAATAGTGGTGGACAGTATGGAAGGCCAGCAGGACTGAGGATAAGAGACTGGGTGTAAAAGACTGTTCTTGGATGCTGTCAGTGGTGAAATGTACGAACGATTCAACGAACGCAACATCCAACTGGTGGCGGCCCTGTGTCCCCTTGACCCAGAGAGCCATGACTTTCTAGATGTGAAAAAGGTGAAACCACTGCTGGATTTAAGTAAAAGAGATTTGGTGGAAGCTGACTTTAGTGTCGCTCGCCAGTTTTTGCCGACTGAAATCGCCCGCTCCGTCTCCAAAGAGGAAAAATGGACCCTGCTTGATATACTGCAACGACTCTCTGCGTCTCTCTATTCCGACCGTGTTTACTGCACTGACACATGAATTGACTTTTGGGGCGTCCACAGCTATACGTGAACTAATTTTCCACTTTGAAGAAGCATGCTATACCAGAGGAAAGCTCAAATAATCCACTTGGCATTCGAAGGGGATCGATCTTACAAGAAGATTTCGGGGAGAATGGAATGATCGATTATTCAGGAAGTTCCACAGAGCATCAAGGAGGCTGCTACTCTTCTGAAAAGGTAAGAAACAATCTAGCTGATTGCTTTTCATCAAAATATTGGTGGTATAGCCAGTCGCGTCATTTCAGCAAAAACCTAGGGTATAGAATGGCAAAATGACTTCCTTAGCCAGCCTAGGTTAACAACCTTGCTTTTGAGTGTAGGGCGCAGTCCATGGTGCTGATAGAGCGCAGTCCATGGTGCTGATAGAGCGCAGTCCATGGTGCTGATAGAGCGCAGTCCATGGTGCTGATAGAGCGCAATCCATGGTGCTGATAGAGCGCAGTCCATGGTGGCTGATAGAGCGCAGTCCATGGTGCTGATAGAGCGCAGTCCATGGTGCTGATAGAGCGCAGTCCATGGTGCTGATAGAGCGCAGTCCATGGTGCTGATAGAGCGCAGTCCATGGTGCTGATAGAGCGCAGTCCATGGTGCTGATAGAGCGCAGTCCATGGTGCTGATAGAGCGCAGGGGAGATTTCGCGCCAACCTGTCACTTCTTGGTCAAAAGCCGTCAATGGTCTCGGCATTTGAACTTTTAGGTTTATTGTGGTATAGCGTGATATAAGCAGAATTTAATATAATTCCACTGCAATAACCCAAATGACGACCCTGGGTATTGCTACATGTCGGTATGTTTCATCATATAAATATATACATCCTATTATGGTTTTCTTGGCCGCCTATTGGTTTTCGTGGTTGTAAATATAACTATGTATTGGAATTTGATCCACAGAAGTGTATTGTGCCATATCACAACGTGTTGCTTAACTCATGAGCACCATGGTTTTCCATGTTTGAAGCGGGGCCTATAGGCTTATTTGTTTGGCAAGATAGCTGTGCATGACTGCATCTCACTGTAGGCTGTTTTGGTTATTTGGATCTCAATTCACCTTTTGCTTACTGCGTTTGTTTACTGTTAATGTAACTAGCCTAAACATAAATGGTGTCATGCCTTTATCGATCTAATATTTTGTTTACTAGACCTACGTGCTAGTACCGCTGTTATGTTATGCTTTCGTTCGCAGTTGTGTCAGTATTCTAAGCCTAACTAATCAGTAGTTTTGTTTGCATGCATGAATAACTAGGCTACTACTTTCAGCATTTAGTTTGCACTATTTTGGTTAGACCGCTGTGTACACGGCAGCATTCACATAGGCTGTTTGGAATAGGTGAATTACCCTATCTTGTAGCTCATTTACATGACGAAATAGCCTTGCTTTAGTTTGTAGGACGCTGTCCATTGTGCTGATACAATGCAGCGGGGATGAGAAGTCCCTGACTGCAGTGTGCAGTTCCGGGCCGGGCTCAATGTGGGCGGAGTCAGACGCGTTAAACCCGAACCCTTCCCATCTCCTTCAAGGTCACCGAAGTTGAGGTTCAAGTCGAAGGCATCAACGAAAGCGAGTCTTAATCGAACCTAACCTACATGGATAAAAGTAAACCATGGAAGTAAGTGAGACTGTCATTATGCATCATTTACTTTGCAATATTTACGTTATACTAGTGCAGTTGTATATTTTTATATAACCAACCACCGCACCGATGATAGCATAGCGTTAATTAGCACGTGAGCTAGCTAATTAGCAATATTACCCTTTTGCACGTGAGCTAGCTAATTGCTTACAATGAGGGAATTTGGACAAATTTGCCTACTTAAGCAGTAAGCCTAGGTTTACACGTACAGTTATGTAATCGATTTGATCGTTGGTTTTCTGTGTTCAATGTATGCCTTGTTGTGTTTGGCTGGCTGGCGCTAAATGTGTATCGTTGATGCCGACGGCCATAACCTAAGTTACACATAGCGAGTCTACAGAGCCTACACATAGTATATACAATAATTAAATGCCTATTGCTTATTTTATGCCTTTCTAATTATCATTCATTTTATGTCTATGCTTATTTTCTTTGATGTATAGAGACACGTTAGTGTGTTATTGGAGGGTGAGAGTCCCAAAATAAAAAAATGCAGCAGCAGTCAACTTCATCACTGCCCCTAATGCACATATAAGGCTGAACAATATGGTCAACAACCACAAAGGTCATGCTTCAGTGAGACAGAGGTACTATTTATTTCTTAATTTATTGTATATATTTGAAGTTAACGTTTTTTGATTTGCCCAATTTTATTCCCCAGTTACATCAGTGAATTTAATTGTATAACTTGTTACTTTACTGTTATTCCTCTCTTTCAGAGTTTACACTCAAAGTGTGGCTTCAGTTGTAGAAATGTGACACACTTTCATTGTTGCTACTGTACGGCAACAATAATCAACAGAGCACAGTTTCTGAAGCACCTGTGTAAGAAATTGTAATAGATACTGGAAACTTGTTTTAACAACTTCTCAACACAAGCTATACTTGACACAACATGCACCCATCCCCCTCTTTACCCCCACACTTCGTACCCTTAATGATAATAACCACAGACCCACACACACTCCCCTCCCCCATGAARAGGCCCCTGCTAAAATAAAACGCACACGCATTCTGCTCAAGGTTGAGACTCTAAGACAAAGAACTATGTTAAGAGCCAATGGAACGTCGACATCAGGCCCGAACAGGACTACCCACYACCCAGATCGACCAATCAGAAGGCCAGACTACCAGATTCAACCTACGTCATTTACTGCATATATAATCTGCACAATATGTTTAGGGSRCTCTTTTCCGACYATTCCWTACGAGTCAGACAGAACGGGGCCGTGCAGCACGATTTGCCAGATATCTTTACATTGAATAAACTGTCTTACTAAATACCGATCCACCCTGTCCAGTGTCTTGACTTGGTCTCATTTCTCTAGTAACGAATCATCAACACCTGACATACCATCAGCGTCCAGTGGCCCCTCAAGAGCACCCAGAGGCCCTTAAACAGTCCCCAGAGGCCCCTCAAGATCTTGTCCCCTGGACCTTGGAMGACTTTTGGTGTGGATGATGATCATGTTAGATATTTCTTTAAAATTATTACACTGAACTGTACCAARTGATTGTCATTCCTTTATTGAAAATTGTACCTTGTTCACACCACAGGGCCTACCAAAGCAAGGTTTCTCAAACAACTGTGGGGTGTTTGTTTTGATGGTAAGATTCTGGCTATTCAGTATATTAGTCCTATTTTCTGTTATAAACATATGAAACGTTATTATTTCTGTGCTTGCAGCATGCAAAGCACATTTGTTATTGCTCATACGTTTTCTTGTTTATTATTCTTGATACTTTTTGGTACCTATTTTGTACACTACATACACAATTCATACATCAAACTCCTGCAGAGCTGGACGCTGATGTGACATGCTCTGACTTCTTGGGGGGGGGGGGTCTTCTACATCCTYAAATATWTTCCGGGGGGGGGGGTTATTATGAACTTATTGTTATCATAACTATCAAACTGAACAACCTACTCTTAACTTACAGTACACTAGTAGATATCAGATTTTTTGGGATGCCCATCCGATTTTATTTCTCAAAGGAAAACATGCAGCAAATTCGGCGCTGGTGGTGCCTAGTTCTCCTGCAGAACTTTCCAATGCCGTAAGTCTTGAACATTATAAAAATGTTTTGCATCCTTAAAATCACTTGTTTCACTATAGCCAGGCTGACCTGAATATATTTTCATATTGAATGTGTCATTCACTCACTAAGGTCTGAGGAGAGGTTGAAAGATCAAAAAAGGCGGCGAAAACAAAGCGCACTACAGGTAGGTATCATATGATGAGTGGTATAGTCTTAAACCAATGTTTAAAGACTTAAACCCCCCCTACAATATTTCAGGATGATGTTGGAGGCGAGCCCCACCCCCAAGAAATCACAGCATGTTACATCAGCATCCAACTCTGCAGGACCAGGTACTGTATAGGCTATTAGCTAAAGTAAGGTGCATTCTTGTACACACATCCCTAGAGGTTCCCTTACATTACTTAATGACCACAATCTGTTATCTTTCTAGACGATACTGAAAACAAAATGCACTGGGAGCTGTGAACTGGGTATGTAGTCTACTGTGTGTGATGCTGAAGGCTTGATGCGTGGCAAGATATAKTAGTTGTGATGACTTGTTGAGTAGTTATAGATATCACAGAAAACCCCTTTAGTAATAGTGGCTTTTGTTTGCATGAAAGTGGGGTGTAATTTGTCTTGATCACCCAATGAGGCACTATTAATATTTATTCTTCAAGGAAGCAGATGTTCTTCTACGGGACACCCTCGAGGCAGCAAGGTGGTGCGAACGCCAAACATTTAAAGGCACTGTTTACTTCCCTAGTGTAATTGGGATGGACGGGGAAGACCGCTTAAAGAACTACAGTTGTATGATGGCTTGGATGAAGAGGAAAATATTCTCCTTAAGGAACCATTCATGTTCCAGTTACAGAGATTATGAGATGTTCTATGTGGAGGCAGTTGACAACAAGAAAATGACTGTCTTTGCCTCTTGAGCAGGAGTGAAGCCATTTTTTGAGGAGTGGTCAAACCTTGTTTTTGTCTGCTGTGTTAATTGTTTCAATTGTTAATTGTGTTGTTTCGTAAAGATGACGTAGAAGTCACCCGAGTCTCTGATCTCTTTACTGGAGCTGGTATAACTTAATGTACAAAGCACATTCAGCTTGTCATGTCTATATGGTATAGTCTGTCTCCATTCTAATGAAGAAAGTAAATAGCATTATAAATCAGGATAGGTAGTAACTGTGTGTGTATAATAACATTTATCAACAATTTTAACAGTACATGACATAACAAGTCTGTTCACTGCAACAATATCAGTGGCTTGTCTCATAGCATGAAGCAAAAAATGTTACAACATGTTCTGGTACCACTTTGAATAATATGTCTTACGATCTTCAAAAATGAAATGCATTTGTATTCAACGTGTGCCTTGCACAAACGTGTTTGTATTCAGTGTGTGACTGTCAAACCTCAGATGGACAACAAAAAAACAGGTGGGTGGGGTAAAACGTGGGCGGAGTCAAGTGTTTAACTCTGCCCAGCCCAGAACTGCACACTGCAGTCAGGGGTACTTGGCAGAGATAGGTTGACACAATCTGTAGCCTGTCACTTCAAAAGCACTCAATCAATGGTCTGAGTCTCGGCATTCAAACTTTGTTTGTGGTATAGCTCGATACAGGCAGAATTCAATATAAAAATGTTTTGCCCTCTCACCGATTTCAACTGCCCCCTTAGTCACTTTATCCTGGCGTCGGGCCTGAGTCGGTATCACCTCACTAACCCGTAATCTGCTGCCAACTCATTAAAGACTGCTATGATTTCCTAGCATTGTGTCAAGTCAAATGCAGCCCAATCCATTTAGTTTCCAAAGCTATACACCACTGTTTGTATAGGTCCTCGTGTGTCTGATGCACAATGAATTGACTACTTGTTGTAGTACAGTGAATCAGTCAGTCTCTGGATAGAGGAGACAGATGGTGATAAACCTGAGTCTTAAATGTGACCGTCCTTGTTATGCATGTCACTTGTTGTGTGGAGAAATATCGAATTACCGATCAGACAACTGACAACTCAAGGGTGTGTGTAAAGAATAGCCAATCACGTCTTGTTGAACCCCGTCTCCACCTTTCCGTTTCACCACCAGTTAAAACAGCCCACGGTGTAAGGCTGCGTAGCCCAGCTGCCAAGTCCCACACGTGTACTGGGAGCAATCTGTCTATTCATGACATTTCACTGACCTCTGGAAAGGCGACAAAGTGAAGGGAGGCTTAGCCTGGTGGTAAATGTAAACCAAGACTGTGATCTCTGATCTATGAATACAGCTTGCAGACATGCAGTGAACTGAGTCCTCCTGTGTCCCCTGGTCATTCCAAACGAATGAAACTGTTCAAAGCTTTATTATCCTTCCTATTATCATTTTCTCTTTCCCACACACACCCTCTGTATGGTCACAGCTACGTAAGGGCTCCTCCTGCAGGTATGACAGGGCTGACTGTGGGGCGGCAGGTAACCTAGCGTTCAAGAGCATTGGGCCAGTAAACGATAGGTCGCTGGTTCGAATCCCKGAGTCGGTGAGGTGAAAAATCTYACTGTGCCCTTAGTCCCTAATTGCGCCTGTAAGTCGCTCTGGATAAGAGCGTCTGCTAAATTATATAAATGTAAATTACTTATCAACCAATAACCTCAACTGAGTGTTAAGAGCACCAAAGTGCCACCAATATTGCACAGTTTTCTTCATCTACCTAGGACAAGTCAGCACTGCACTTTCACAACTGTTGATATGTACCAGGTAAAATACTTATTTTCCCATCTTATGTGCCACTCTACCCTCCAAACAAGATAACTTGGTTAGATAAAAACGGGTCTGTTACTTTACCCATAATGCCACATAACTGTATGTGTTTATGGAGACATTGGACCATTATTTTGTCTGGTTCTGTATCAGTGACATCATTAGTTATACAACAGCAACAGGTGCATACCAGGTGAGACTCTAAAGGAGACAATGTAGCTGCAACTGTAAAGTGCATAGATAAGTAAATTCAGGTGTAACCACTGACATGCTGTTAAGCATATCAATTCATAGCCATGCCAAGTAAATCAATATGGAATTCTTGAACAGATGTTCAGATACTGAGTTGAATAAATGTATGTTAAAAAATCTACATTTTATAATATACAGAATTCTGCAGTTAAGCACAGTGAGCTCTGTCTTTGGATGAGAGCATTAGCCTATACCTATACAGTATCTAAATKTATAAACAAAGGTGTTTGGAGAATACTCACTGGCTATGAGTCCCACTCCAGAGACCAAGGAGCCGACCCATGCTGTCATGCCTTTCCCCTCCTGGAAGGCGTGGAGCCACTCTGGGTACAGGATGCCCACCGACTGGGGGGAGCCGTAGGCCAGGAACTGGGCCATGAAGCAGGCCACAATGATCACCCATCCCCAACCTCCATCCAGCGCTTTCTTTGAGGTATGAGGACTCATGCTGTCTGCTTGGATCTTACAACTTCAACAGGAAGGGTTCCTGGGGAAAACAGAAAAATTGCAAAAAGTTTTAAAAACAAGCGCAATAGACAAGCAATTGACCAAATGCATGAGAATACAGACTAAATAAATCACATGCAAGTTTGGAAACAGGAATCATGATCAAGGAAGAGATACATGTCATAAGTTGAGTTCTAAAGTAGTAGATAAATTCCAAATGCACACTCATGTCTTGATGTTGATGCTGCTCTTGCCTGGTTGGTCTACCAGGCAGGTCACCTGTTTTACTGTACTTCCTAAACAGAGTGCAACCTTCCCATCCTGCGCTGCCAGTTTTGTGCCCTCGCAGACCACACCTTGGAGGAGGAGAGTTTGGTGTCTGGACTGCCTACTTTAACCTGCCTTTTGTCTATTTCTCCTAAATTCTGGCACGAAACACTGACCTTTTAGAGGCGCACCCTGTTTCCTGTGCTGAAGGAAACATTTTTTATCTTTCATGAATAATTTGTGCCAGAGAGCAAATTGAGCTGTCGGTGCAGTACTGCGGCATCCTCTCTCTCCTAGTTTATAAAAACAAGGAGCGCGACAAAAGTTGCGGATCTATCAATTTCCAACAAACATCATTATATGGAGGAACACCGTGCCAACTACACATAGCTACCTATTTTCTTTATTAAACAATGTTTTTTGCTTGCATTTACGAGATATTCGTTGGCACATAATCACCCATTACATAGCCTACAAAATATATTACGCTGTATTTAGCCATAGCCCTATTATGTTATAATGTTGTGCTATATATAGTAGCCGATTGTTATTTTATTAACACAAGGAAATACATGCGACTTACCTCAACATAAAAAATAACAGCCACAAGCGAAACAACATGCAACTGCAGGATACGTGCGCGTTTGCCTACAGGGAGTTGCCATGAAGGATGGTTGGTATCCCGATAATAACGGTATACAATCGAAATCGAAAAAAATAAATACGACAACACAGGCGGATGCCGAGCGCCCGCTAGGCTATATCTGAGGTCCGGTGAGGCAGACCTGGGTCCCCCAGCAGCATTAGCTACGAGCACAGTATTCGTCTTATAGCCTATAGCTTTGTTGCCGGAGACCAAACCGGTTCAAAGCTGTTTTTGCTGGTCCGGATTTGTGTGCTACCAACGTTGAGGAAACCCTGCTTCCTCTTCATCATGTGCGCCTGTGTGGAGCTAGAGAGCGTACACTACACACTGCCACAGAGTAAACGCAACTGAATACGGATATGTTTTCTTCCATCAATTCAATAATGATAGGCTACATTGTATGCATCGTGATAATAGTGGACATAGGTGGGGTGGGGGACATGTTCTTCAACTGCATGCATAGGCTATCAATTATAAAAGTTAACATTTGCAATTAGCCTACCTGTGATGATCAGAAAGCGCTTCAAATAATTTCAAGTCAAAGCAGATTGAATGTTTCTTCACAAATAGTGGGAAATCACCTTTGAATTTGTAAAAACTAAACGGAGTAATTATTTGTTATCGCAATGAATAATAGCTGTTTCTTTTCTCTTTACAGTGAATACAAGTTTTATATATACACTTTAATCTACACATAATAGACCTACTCTAAACMACAAGTAAATGGATCCTCCGGAGTTAGCGCAGAAGGAAGTTATTTTGCCGGTGATGCTTGAGTGTGAAGTCTGAGCAATATTTACCAGATAGCATTGTTAATATTGCGTCTGGTCCAGTCAGAACTGGTTAGTTGTTGGCAAGTAGCCTAACATCAATTTGCACGGAGCGCGTGTTAATGCTGGAAGCTGATGGTGATCAAGCCTGGGCTCATAGACTTGACGTAACATAGTGAACGTATATCCGGTACACTCAAATGAATATGATCGGTTACATTTGATTTGGTTACATATGACATCGTTACTTCAGGCAAAAACGAAGGTAGGGTGGTTGGTCAGGGTGGAGGGGTGGACTTATAATGTGAACATCAAGTAACCAAGGTTGCAAGTTCAAATCTCACCAAGGGCAACTTTAGCATTTTAGCTAACCCTAACCCTAAACCTTTCAGCTAGCCCTTCCCCTAACCTTAATCCCTAGCCTAGCTAATGTTAGCCAGCTAGCTGTGTTAGCCAGTTAGAATTCATAACATATCAAATCAAATGTATTTATATAGCCCTTCTTACATCAGCTGATATCTCAAAGTGCTGTACAGAAACCTAGCCTAAAACCCCAAACAGCAAGCAATGCAGGTGTAGAAGCACGGTGGCTAGGAAAAACTCCCTAGAAAGGCCAAAACCTAGGAAGAAACCTAGAGAGGAACCAGGCTATGAGGGATGGCCAGTCCTCTTCTGGCTGTGCCGGGTGGAGATTATAACAACATGGCCAAGATGTTCAAATGTTCATAAATGACCAGCATGGTCAAATAATAATAATCACAGTAGTTGTCAAGGGTGCAAAAGTCAGCACATCAGGAGTAAATGTCAGTTGGCTTTTCATAGCCAATCATTAAGAGTATCTCTACCGCTCCTGCTGTCTCTAGAGAGTTGAAAACAGCAGGTCTGGGACAGGTAGCACGTCCGGTGAACAGGTCAGGGTTCCATAGCCGCAGGCAGAACAGTTGAAACTGGAGCAGCAGCACGGCCAGGTAGTCCTGAGGCATGGTCCTAGGGCTCAGGTCCTCCGAGAGAGAGAAAGAAAGAAAGAGAGAAAGAGAGAATTAAGAGAGGCATACTTAATTTCACACAGGACACCGGATAAGACAGGAGAAGTACTCCAGATATAACAGACTGACCCTAGCCCCCCGACACATAAACTACTGCAGCATAAATACTGGAGGCTGAGACAGGAGGGGTCAGGAGACACTGTGGCCCCTTCCGATGATACCCCCGGACAGGGCCAAACAGGCAGGATATAACCCCACCCACTTTGCCAAAGCACAGCCCCCACACCACTAGAGGATATGTTCAACCACCAACTTACCATCCTGAGACAAGGCCGAGTATAGCCCACAAAGATCTGCGCCACGGCACAACCCAAGGGGGGGCGCCAACCCAGACAGGAAGATCACGTCAGTGACCTCAACCTACTCAAGTGACGCACCCCTCCTAGGGACGGCATGGAAGAGCACCAGTAAGCCAGTGACTCAGCCCCTGTAATAGGGTTAGAGGCAYAGAATCCCAGTGGAGAGAGGGGAACCGGCCAGGCAGAGACAGCAAGGGCGGTTCGTTGCTCCAGAGCCTTTCCGTTCACCTTCACACTCCTGGGCCAGACTACACTCAATCATATGACCTACTGAAGAAATTAGTCTTCAGTAAAGATTTAAAGGTTGAGACCGAGTCTGCGTCTCTCACATGGGTAGGCAGACCATTCCATAAAAATGGAGCTCTATAGGAGAAAGCCCTGCCTCCAGCTGTTTGCTTAGAAATTCTAGGGACAATTAGTAGGCCTGCGTCTTGTGATCGTAGCGTACGTGTAGGTATGTACGGCAGGACCAAATCGGAAAGATAGGTAGGAGCAAGCCCATGTAATGCTTTGTAGGTTAGCAGCAAAACCTTGAAATCAGCCCTTGCCTTAACAGGAAGCCAGTGTAGGGAGGCTAGCACTGGAGTAATATGATCAATTTTTGGGGTTCTAGTCAGGATTCTAGCAGCTGTATTTAGCACTAACTGAAGTTTATTTAGTGCTTTATCCGGGTAGCCGGAAAGTAGAGCATTGCAGTAGTCTAACCTAGAAGTAACAAAAGCATGGATACATTTTTCTGCATCATTTTTGGACAGAAAGTTTCTGATTTTTGCAATGTTACGTAGATGGAAAAAAAGCTGTCCTTGAAACAGTCTTGATATGTTCATCAAAAGAGAGATCAGGGTCCAGAGTAACGCCGAGGTCCTTCACAGTTTTATTTGAGACAACTTTACAACCATCAAGATTAATTGTCAGATTCAACAGAAGATCTCTTTGTTTCTTGGGACCTAGAACAAGCATCTCTGTTTTGTCCGAGTTTAAAAGTAGAAAGTTTGCAGCCATCCACTTCCTTATGTATGTAACACAGGCTTCTAGCGAGGGCAATTTTGGGGCTTCACGATGTTTCATTGAAATGTACAGCTGTGTGTCATCCGCATAGTTAACATTATGTTTTCGAATGACATCCCCATGAGGTAAAATATATAGTGAAAACAATAGTGGTTCTAAAACGGAACCTTGAGGAACACCGAAATTTACAGTTGATTTGTCAGAGGACAAACCATTCACAGAGACAAACTGATATCTTTCCGACAGATAAGATCTAAACCAGGCCAGAACTTGTCCTTGTAGACCAATTTGGGTTCCAATCTCTCCAAAAGAATGTGGTGATCGATGGTATCAAAAGCAGCACTAAGGTCTAGGAGCACGAGAACAGATGCAGAGCRTCGGTCTGACGCCATTAAAAGGTAATTTACCACCTTCACAAGTGCAGTCTCAGTGCTATGATGGGGTCTAAAACCAGACTGAAGCATTTCGTATACATTGTTTGTCTTCAGGAAGGCAGTGAGTTCCTCTGCAACAGCTTTTTCKAAAAAAATTGAGAGGAATGGAAGATTCGATATACGCCGATAGTTTTTTATATTTTCTGGGTCAAGGTTTGGCTTTTTCAAGAGAGGCTTTATTACTGCCACTTTTAGTGAGATTGGTACACATCCGGTGGATAGAGAGCCGTTTATTATGTTCAACATAGGAGGGCGAAGCACAGGAAGCAGCTCTTTCAGTAGTTTAGTTGGAATAGGGTCCAGTATGCAGCTCGAAGGTTTAGAGGCCATGATTATTTTCATCATTGTGTCAAGAGATATAGTACTAAAACACTTGAGTGTCTCTCTTGATCCTAGATCCTGGCAGAGTTGTGCAGACTCAGGACAACTGAGCTTTGGAGGAATACGCAGATTTAAAGAGGAGTCCGTAATTTGCTTTCTAATGATCATGATCTTTTCCTCAAAGAAGTTCATGAATTTATTACTGCTGAAGTGAAAGCCATCCTCTCTTGGGGAATGCTGCTTTTTYGTTAGCTTTGCGACAGTATCAAAAATAAATATCGGATTGTTCTTATTTTCCTCAATTAAGTTGGAAAAATAGGATGATCGAGCAGCAGTGAGGGCTCTTCGATACTGCACGGTACTGTCTTTCCAAGCTAGTCGGAAGAATTCCAGTTTGGTGTGGTGCCATTTCCGTTGCAATTTTCTGGAAGCTTGCTTCAGAGCTCGGGTATATTCTGTATACCAGGGAGCTAGTTTCTTATGACAAATGTTTTTAATTTTTTAGGTGTGCAACTGCATCTAGGGTATTGCGCAAGGTTAAATTGAATTCCTCAGTTAGGTGGTTAATTGATTTTTGTCCTCTGACGTCCTTGGGTAGGCAGAGGGAGTCTGGAAGGACATCAAGGAATCTTTGGGTTGTCTGAGAATTTATAGCACGACTTTTGATGCTCCTTGGTTGGGGTCTGAGCAGATTATTTGTTGCGATTGCAAACGTAATAAAATGGTGGTCCGATAGTCCAGGATTCACATCAAGATTATGATCAGTGATAAGTTCATTGACTATAACTGCCTTTGAAGTGAGGGATCTAACATTAAGTAGCCCTATTTTGAGATGTGAGGTATCACAATCTCTTTCAATAATGGCAGGAATGGAGGAGGTCTTTATTCTAGTGAGATTGCTAAGGCGAACACTGCAATGTTTAGTTTTGCACAACCTAGMTCGAGGCACAGACACGGTCTCAATGGGGATAGCTGAGCTGACTACACTGACTGTGCTAGTGCCAGACTCCACTAAGCTGGCAGGCTGGCTAACAGCCTGCTGCCTGGCCTGCACCCTATTTCATTATGGAGCTAGAGGAGTTAGAGCCCTGTCTATGTTGGTAGATAAGATGAGAGCACCCCTCCAGCTAGGATGGAGTCCGTCACTCCTCAGCAGGCCAGGCTTGGTCCTGTTTGTGGGTGAGTCCCAGAAAAAGGGCCAATTATCTACAAATTCTATCTTTTGGGAGGGGCAGAAAACAGTTTTCAACCAGCGATTGAGTTGTTAGACTCTGCTGTAGAGCTCATCACTCCCCCTAACTSGGAGGGGGCCAGAGACAATTGCCGACACATCTTTCTAGCTAATTTACACGCTGAAGCTATGTTGCGCTTGGTGACCTCTGACTGTTTCATCCTAACATCGTTGGTGCCGACGTGGATAACAATATCTCTATATTCTCTACACTCGCCAGTTTTAGCATTAGCCAGCACCATCTTCAGATTATCCTTAACGTCGGTAGCCCTGCCCCCTGGTAAACAGTGTATGATCGCTGGATGATTCGTTTTAAGTCTAATAGTGCGGCTAATGGAGTCGCCAATGACTAGGGTTTTCAATTTGTCAGAGCTAATGGTYGGAAGCCTCGGCGTCTCAGAKCCCGTAACGGGAGGAGTAGAGACCAGAGAAGGCTCGGCCTCTGACTCCGACTCGCTGCTTAATGGGGAGAACCYGTTGAAAGTTTCTGTCGGCTGAATGAGCGACACCGGTTGAGCATTCTTACAGCATTTCCCTCCAGAAGCCATGAGAAAGTCCGGCTGCGGGGACCGTGCGAGGGGATTTATACTAACGTTACTATCTGTACTTACTGGTGGTACCAGACGCTGTTTCATCCTTTCCTACACTGAAATTACCCTTGCCTAACGATTGCGTCTGAAGCTGGGCTTTCAGCACAGCTATCCTCGCCGTAAGGCGATCGTTCTCCTGTATTTTATGAGTACAGCGACTGCAATTAGAAGGCATCATGTTAATGTTACTACTTAGCTTCGGCTGTTGGAAGTCCTGACGAACCATGTCCAGATAAAGCGTGATAAAGATAAAGCGTCCAACTTTTTTCAAATTTGCAAGATATTGTAAATTTTTCCCAAAATCTTAACATATTGCATATTTTGAAAATTCGTAACATATCATACATTTAGCAAATTCTTAACATATTGTATGTTTAGCAAATTCGTAACATATAATTCGAAATGTACGAAATGAGTGATGAACGTCCACAAATTAATACATACCATACAAAATGTAACATATCATACTAAATTCAGTGTCTCGGATTTACGTACAGAATAATACGAAATGCTCTGAGGCCAGGTTGGATGGGGATGTACTTTGAGATGAACTGCAGCTCACACATTCTATCCTGAACAAAAATATAAACGCAGCATGTAAAGTGTTGGTCCCATGTTTCATGAGCTGAAATAAAAGATCCCAGAAATGTTCCACATGCATAAAAAGCCTATTTCCCCCCCCAAAAATGGCACACAATTGTTTACATCTCTGTTAGTGAGCATTTCTCCTTTGCCAAGATAATCCATCCACCTGACAGGTGTGGCATATCAAGAAGCTGATTAAACAGCATTATCATTATACAGGTGCACCTTGTGTTCAAATCAAATCGTATTTGTTATATGCGCGGAATACAACAGGTGTAGACCTTAGTATAATGCTTACTTACAAGCCCTTAACCAACAACGCAGTWGAAAAAATATAAATGAGAACGTGTTCTCAGTAAACTTACCTGGTAACATTATTTATTTATCCATTATTTTACCAGGTAAGTTTACTGAGAACACGTTCTCATTTACAGCAACGACTTGGGGAATAGTTACAGGGGAGAGGAGGGGGGATGAATGAGCCAATTGTAAGCTAGTACAGTAAAATAACAATAGCGAGGCTATATACAGGGGGTACCGGTACAGAGTCAATGTGAGGGGGCACTGGTTAGTCGAGGTAATATGTACATGTAGGTAGAGTTATAAAAGTGACTATGCATAGGTAATAAGAGAGGAGCAGGGGGGCAATGCAAATAGTCTGGGTAGCCATTTGATTAGATGTTCAGGAGTCTTATGGCTTGGGGGAAGAAGCTGTTTAGAAGCCTCTTGGACCTAGACTTGACGCTCCGGTACTGTTTGCCGTGCGGTAGCAGAGAGAACAGTCTATGACTAGGGTGGCTGGAGTTTTTGARAATTTTTAGGGCCTTCCTCTGACACCMCCTGGTATAGAGGTCCTGGATGGCCCCAGTAATGTACTGGGCCGTACGCACTACCCTCTGTAGTGCCTTGCGGTCGGAGGCTAAGCAGTTGCCATACCAGGCAGTGATGCAACCAGTCAGGATGCTCTCGATGGTGCAGCTGTAGAACCTTTTGAGGATCTGAGGACCCATGCCAAATCTTTTCAGTCTCCTGAGGGGGAAAAGGTTTTGTCGTGCCCTCTTCACGACTGTCTTGGTGTGCTTGGACCATGTTAGTTTGTTGGTGATGTGGGCACCAAGGAACTTGAAGCTCTCAACCTGCTCTATTACAGCCCTGTCGATGAGAATGGGGTGTCCTCGGTCCTCCATTTCCTGTAGTCCACAATCATCTCATTGTTAGGGACAATAAAAGGCCACTCTAAAATATGCATTTTTTTCACACAACTCAATTGCACATGTGTCTCAAGTTATGAGGGAGTGTGCAATTGGCATGCTGACTGTAGGAACGTCCACCAGAGCTGTTGCCAGAAAATGTAATGTTAATTGCTCTACCATAAGTCGCCACCAACGTTGTTAGAGAATTTGGCAGTACGTCCAACCGGCCTCACAACCGCAGACCACGTGTAACCTTGCCAGCCCAACTCCACATCTAGCCTCTTTGTGTAATACATCAACAACATCATATCGTCATTGTAGGCCTAGGCTACATCATATTGCCATAGGCCTACAATAGGTTACATAGGCCTACTCAGCCTGGTCTCATAGACTAGAGCAAATGCTTTCCAACCCTGTTCCTGGAGAGCTACCATCCTGAAGGTTTTTACTCCAACCCTAACTAACATAAGTTTAGCAAATCCGCCACAAATTGTACGAATTGCAATTCGTAACATATTGCAATTCGTAGTATATCATACGAAATCATACGACAACCACAAATTAATACGTACCATATGAAATGTAACATCTCATACGGATTTGTTTTCCGCATTTAAATTGACCATGTTACATGTAGGTGGTATAGGTTGCCATACTGGGCTTTTTAAAATGTCATCTCTTTCTTTTTCTCTTAGCTGCCATATAACCCAGTGAATTTTTTTTATTATGGGGAATGCAATTTTATTGTAGGCTGTTTTATTGGTTGAAGGCTATTTCTTGCCCTTACCATCAACATTACATCAATAGATTACCTGATGGGGATTTCCTCCATGCAGTGGACCAGCSTCACACCTGAATGGAGTAATTTGTCTCAGGTTAAAAAAAAAGAAACATCCAGCAAACATTTAGATTGACATGCGGTGTACTTCAAATGTAACTTTAGATGTTTGAAGTTAATTGCAAGCAAATACGTTACATTTGATTGATGACAATTACAGTTGAAGTCAGAAGTTTACATACACTTTGGTTGGAGTCATTAAAACTCGTTTTTCAACACTCCACAAATTTCTTGATAACAAACTATAGTTTTGGCAAGTCYGTTAGGACAACTACTTTGTGCATGACACAAGTCATTTTTCCCCACAATTGTTTACAGACAGATTATTTCACATATAATTCACTGTATCACAATTCCAGTGGGTCAGAAGTTAACATACACTAAATTGACTCCTAACCGGAAAATCAAAAATGACAAATCCAACAAACATAATTTGAGTCAATTGGAGGTTGTACCGGATGTATTTCAACCTACCTCAAACTCAGTGCCTCTTTGCTTGACATCATGGTAAAATTAAAATAAACCAGCCAAGACCTCAGAAAAAATATGTAGACTCCACAACTCTGGATTATTCTTGGGAGCAATTTCCAAACGCCTGACGTTACCACGTTCATCTGTACAAACAATAGTACGCAAGTATAACACCATGGGACCACACAGCCGTCATACCGCTCAGGAAGGAGACGCGTTCTGTCTCCTAGAGATGAACATACATTGGTGCGAAAAGTGCGAATCAATCGCAGAACAACAGTAAAGGACCTTTTGAAGATGCTGGAGGAAACAGCATCTTATCATATCTATATCCACAGTAAAATGAGTCCAATATCGAACATAACCTGAAAGGCCGCTCACAAGGAAGAACCACCCCAAAACCGCCATAAAAAAGCCAGACTACGTTTCCCACTGCACATGGGACAAAGATCGTACTTTTTGGAGAAATGCCTCTGGTCTGATGAAACAAAAAATAGAACTGTTTGGCCATAATGATCATTGTTATGTTTGGAGGAAAAAGTGGGATGCTTGCAAGCTGAAAACACCATCCCAACTGTGAAGCACACCATCACATGGTGCTTTGCTGCTGGAGGGACTGGTGCACTTCACAAAAAGATGGCATCATGAGGAATTAAAATTATGTGGATATATTGAAGCAACATCTCAAGACATCAGTCAGGAAGTTAAAGCTTGGTCGCAAAGGGGTCTTCCAAATGGACAATGACCCCAAGCATACTTCCAAAGTTGCGGCAAAATGGCTTAAGGACAACAAATTCAAGGTATTGGAGTGGCCATCACAAAGCCCTGACCTCAATCATATAGAACATTTGAGGGCAGAACTGAAAAAGCATGTGCGAGCAAGGAGGCCTACAAACCTGACTCAGTTACACCAGCTCTGTCAGGAGGCATGGGCCAACATTTACCCAACTTATTGTGGGAAGCTTGTGGAAGGCTACCCGAAACGTTTTACCCAAGTCAAACAATTTAAAGGCAATGCTACCAAATACAAATTGAGTGTATGTAAACTTCTGACCCACTGGGAATGTGCTGAAATAAATAAAAGTTGAAATAAATAATTCTCTCTACTATTATTCTGACATTCCACATTCTTAAAATAAAGTGGTGATCRTAACTGACCTAAGACAGGGAATTTTTACTAGGATTAAATGAGAGGAATTGTGAAAAACAGAGTTTAAATGTATTTGGCTAAGGTGTACGTAAACTTCCGACTTCAACTGTATGTTTTATTGTGTCCTTCAAGAGAAAATTATTTCCTTAGCTCACTACGATTTGAATGCACAATAGTACAACTATTGTACCACATCAGAGGCCAGTAGGCTTACAGCTCCATTCTGTGTTATAGAGCAACTGCATTTATCAGATTTATAGTTAATACAGTCCTGACTCCTGAGGAATTTGGGAAGAGTGGAGCTATGCCTTTCATGTCTGACAGATCATGCCCTTCTGTTCTGTACTTTTGGAGAAATTGTTTTATTATTTCTGAGTCCTGGACTGAGGAAAGGACAGGCAGGGTTTTTCACACTGTGGTACCCAATGTTCCCAAGGAACTTTGATACAGTTTCCCACAGTCAAACTCTGAGGGATCTTACAGGACGACTTGGAATTCGTAATCCCCTTCTTGAAAAGAGAGGGAACCACAGAGAGTGAAATACAGTTAATTGCATTCTTCTATGGTATTGCAATGATACAGTATGTTACTTCTGACCAGGGTTTCCTGAAAGAGCTAACTGTACTGACTTAATAAACGATATCAATGAGTTCAATAAAGCTTTAAAATATATGTTTTATGTATTTCTATTCAGCAATAATAAAATCAAATCATGTTATACTCAAAATTCATCTCTGACTAGCCTATAGGTATGAATGGAGAAATATTGATGGTTACATAACCCATATCATACAAACATAGCCTGGGTACCAGTCTGTTCAGCTATTCTACACCTTGTACTCCGTGTAATATGCATGTTTGGCATCTGACACAGACTACAAGGAGTTTAATGTTAGCAGAAACAAACTGGTAACCAGGTTAATAGAAACGCAGATACAGTGCATTTGGGAAATTACTCAGACCCCTTGACCTTTTCTACATTTTGTTACATTACAGCCTTATTCTAAAATGTATTCAATTGTTTTTTCCGTCATCAATACACACAATACCCCATAATGACAAAGCAAAAACATAATTTTTTTWACATAAGTATTCAGACCCATTTCTCAATACTTTGTTGAAGCCCATTTGGCAGCGATTACAGCCTCTAGTCTTCTTGGGCATGACACTACAAGCTTGGCACACTTGTATTTGTGGAGTTTCTCCCATTCTTCTCTGCAGATCCTCTCATGATCTGTCAGGTTGGATGGYGAGTTTCGCTGCACAGCTATTTTCAGGTCTCTCTAGAGATGTTCGATCGGATTCAAGTCCGGCTCTGGCTGGGCCACTCAAGGACATTCAMAGACTTGTCCCGAAGCCACTCCTGCGTTGTCTTGGCTGTGTGCTTAGGGTCGTTGTCCTGTTTGAAAGTGAATTTTTGCACCAGTCTGAGGTGCTGAGCGCTCTGGAGCAAGTTTTCATCAAGGATCTCTCTGTACTTTGCTAGGTTCATCTTTCCCTCAAACCTGACTAGTCTCCCAGCCCGTCGCTTTGAAAAACATCCCCACAGCATGATGCTGCCACCACCATGCTTCACCGAAGGGATGGTGCCAGGTTTCCTCCAGATGTGACGCTTGGCATTCAGGCCAAAGAGTTCAATCTTGGTTTCATCAGACCAGAGAATCTTGTCCTTCAGGTGTCTTCCGGCAAACTCCAAGCTGGCTGTCATGTGCCTTTTACTGATGAGTGGCTCTACCATAAAGGCCTGATTGGTGGAGTGCTGCAGAGATGGTTGTCCTTCTAGAAGGTTCTCCCATTTCCACAGACGAACTCTGGAGCTCTGTCAGAGTGTGTGGGGTTCTTGGTCGCCTCCCTGACCAAGGCCCTTCTCCCCCAATTGCTCAGTTTGTCCGGGCGGCCAGCTCTAGGAAGAGTCTTGGTGGTTTCAAACTTTTTCKATTTAAGACTGATGGAGGCCACTGTGTTCTTGGGGACCTTCAATGCTGGAGAAATGTTTTAGTACCTTCCCCATACCATAGCCTCGACACAATCCTGTCTCTCTCTGAGCTCTACAGACAATTCCTTTGACCTCATGGCTTGATTTTTGCTCTGACATGGACTTTCAACTGTGGGACCTTATATAGGTAGGTGTGTGACTTTCCAAATCATGTCCAATCAATTGAATTTGCCACAGGTGGACTCCAATCAAGTTGTAGAAACATCTCAAGGATGATCAATGGAACCACGATGCACCTGAGCTAAATTTAGAGTTTCAAAGCAAAGGGTCTGAATACTTATGTAAATAAGGTATCTGTATTTTATTGTTTATAAATTAGCAAACATTTCTAAAAAAAAACAGTTTTTGCTTTGTCATTATGGGGTAGATTGATGCAATTTTTAAAATACATTTTAGAATAAGGCTGTAACTAACAAAATGTGGAAATAGTGAAGGGATCTGAATACTTTCTGAAGTCCTTACATATGGGCAGGGTTAAGGAATAACTGATTACATCTGATAAGTTACATGTAGTCTGAAATTGCAAAAAAACGAACTGTAATCAGTTACATTATCTGCTAAAAAAATTGTAAACAGATTACAGATACACTATATATACAACAGTATGTGGACACCCCTTCAAATGAGTGTATTCAGCAATTTCAGCCACACCTGTTGCTGACAGGTGTATAAAATCGAGCACACAGCCATGCAATCTCCATAGTTAAACATTATCAGTAGAGTGGCCTTACTGAAGAGCTCAGTGGCTTTCAACATGACACCGTCATAGGAGGCCACCTTTCCAACAAGTCAGTCCGTCAAATTTCTGCCCTGCTAGAGCTGCCCTGGTCAACTGTAAGTACTGTTATTGTGAAGTAAAAACGTCTAGGAGCAACAACAGCTCAGCCGTGAAGTGGTAGGCCGCACAAGCTCACAGAATGGTACCGCTGAGTGCTGAAGCGCGTAGCAAGTAAAAATTGTCTGTCCTCGGTTGCAACACTCACTACTGAGTTCTCTGGAAGCAACGTCAGCACAATAACTCTTCGTCGGGAGCTTCATGAAATGGGTTGACATGGCTGAGCAGCTGCACACAAGCCTAAGATCACCATGCGGAATGCCAAGCGTCGGCTGGAGTYTCGTAAAGCTCGCCGTCATTGGACTCTGGAGCAGTGGAAACACTTTCTCTGGAGTGATGAATCACGCTTCACCATCTGGCAGTCTGACAGATGAATCTGGGTTTGGCGGATGATAGGAGAACTCTACCTGCCAGTCATAGTGCCAACTGTAAAAATTGGTGGAGGAGGAATAATGGTCTGGGGCTGTTTTTAATGGTTCCAGAGAAGGGAAAACTGAACACTACAGCATACAATGACATTCTAGATGATTCTATGCTTCCAACTTTGTGGCAGCAGTTTGGGGAAGGACTTTCCTGTTTCAGCATGACAATGCCCACATGCACAAAGCAAGGTCCATACAGAAATGTTTTGTAGAGATCGGTGTGGAAGAACTTGACTGGCCTGCACATAGCCCTGACCTCAACCCCATCGAAGGCCCTTGGGATGAAMTGGAACGCCGACTGTGAGCCAGGAATAATCGCCCAACATCAGAGCCCGACCTCACTAATGCTCTTGTGTCTGAATGGAAGCAAGTCCCTGCAGCAATATTCCAAAAATCTAGTGGAAATCCTTCCCAGAAGAGTGGAGGCTGTTATTGCAGCAAAGGGGGACCAACTCCATATTAATGCTCATGATTTTGGAATAAGATCTTCGACAAGCAGGTGTCCACATACCTTTGGTCATGGAGTGTACTTATAAAAACCTAGATGATTACTTCTTGGATTAGTTTTAAATTCAGAAAAGATGTTGGACACAAAAATACATTAAACCTTTCTGCTTTATCAATGACATTCATTGAAAAAAAMAGCAAGTTTTCTTTTTGTAACCTAAGGCCTCTTAAAAGGAAATGAATCTAAAAGTAACAAAGTAATCAGATTCCGTTATTTAGTTTGAGAAATCCCAAAGTTACGTTACTGATAAAAAATGTGGACAGTTAAGTAGTAACTGTAACAGATTACATTTAGAAACTAACRTACCCAAGCCTGCATATGGGCCATATACAGTATGTAAGGACTTGATATTTGTGGTATGAAAAACAGAAATAGCTACATACAGTACCAGTCAAAAGAGTGGACACACCTACTCATTATTTTTTTAATACTTTCTACATTGTAGAATAATAGTGAATACATCAAAACTATGAAATTATACATATGGAATCATGTAGTAACCAAAACAGTGTTAAACAAATCCAAATATATTTTATATTTGAGATTCTTCAAGTAGCCACCCTTTGCCTTGATGGTATCTTTGCACACTCTTAGCATTTTCTCAACCAGCTTCATGAGGTAGTCACCTGGAATGCATTTCAATTAACAGGTGTGCCTTATTAAAAGTTAATTTGTGGAATTTCTTTCCTACTTAATGTGTTTGAGCCAATCAGTTGTGTTGTGACAAGGTACAGTGCCTTGCAAAAGTATTCATCCCCCTTGGAATTTTGTTGCATTACAATCTGTAATTTAAATGGCATTTATTTGGATTTCATGTAATGGTCATACACAAAATAGTCCAAATTGGTGAAGTGAAATGAAAAAAATTACTTGTTTCAAAAAATGCTAAAACATAAACAACYGAAAAGTGGTGCATGCATATGTATTCACCTCCTTTGAAGCCCCTAAAAATATCTGGTGCAACCAATTACCTTCAGAAGTCACATTATTAGWTAAATAAAGGCCACCTGTGTGCAATCTAAGTGTCACATGATCTCAGTATATATACACCTGTTCTGAAAGGCCCCAGAGTTTGCAACACCACTAAGCAAGGGGAACCACCAAGCAAGCGGGACCATGAAGACCAAGCAGCTCTCCAAACAGGTCAGGGACAAAGTTGTGGAGAACGGATCAGGGTTGGGTTATAAAAAAATATCAGAAACTTTGAACATCCCACGGTGCGCCATTAAATCGGTTATTAAAAAATTGAAAGAATATGGCACCACAACAAACCTGCCAAGAGAGGGCCGCCCACCAAAACTCACAGACCAGGCAAGGAGGGCATTAATCAGAGAGGCAACACAGAGACCAAACATAACACGGAAGGAGCTGCAAAGCTCCACAGCGGAGATTGGTGTACCTGTCCATAGAACCACTTTAAGCTGTACACTCGACAGAGCTGGGCTTTACGGAAGAGTGGCCAGAAAAAAGCCATTGCTTAAAGAAAACAATAAGCAAACACATTTGGTGTTCGCCAAAAGGCATGTGGGAGACTCCCCAAACATATGGAAGAAGGTACTATGGTCAGATGAGACTAAAATTGAGCTTTTTGGCCATCAAGGAAAACGCTATGTCTGGCGTAAACCCAACACCTCTCATCACACCGAGAACACCATCCCGCCATCGGCAGGGACTGGGAAACTGGTCAGAATTGAAGGAATGATGGATGGCGCTAAATACAGGGAAATTCTTGAGGGAAACCTGTTTGTCTTCGAGAGATTTGAGACTGGGACGGAGGTTCTGGGGAGGTGGGGATGTTTTTCAGCTGCAGGGACTGGCTGACTAGTCAGGATCGAGGGAAAGATTAACGGAGCCAAGTAGAGAGATCCTTGATGAAAACCTGCTCCAGAGCACACAGTACCTCAGACTGGGGCAAAGGTTCACCTTCCAACAGGACAACAACCCTAAGCACACAGTCAAGACAATGCAGGAGTGGCTTCAGGACAAGTCTCTGAATGTCCTTGAGTGGCCCAGCAAGAGCCCGGACTTTAACCCGATTGAACATCTCTGGAGAGAACTGAAAATAGCTGTGCAGAGACGCTCCCCATCCATCCTGACAAAGCTTGAGGGGATCTGCAGAGAAGAATGGGAGAAACTCCCCAAATACAGGTGTGCCAAGCTTGTAGCGTTATACCCAAGAAGACTACAGGCTGTAATCGCTGCCAAAGGGGCTTCAACCAAGTACTGAGTAAATGGTCTGAATACTTAAGTAAATGTGATGTTTTTTTATTTTTAAAACATTTGCAAAAATGTCTAAAAACGTGTTTTTGCTTTGTCATTATGTGGTATTGTGTGTAGATTGATGAGGGAAAAAAGCTATTTAATCAATTTTAGAATAAGGCTGTAACATAACGAAATGTGGAAAAAATACAAGGGGTCTGAATAGTTTCCGAATGTACTGTATGTGTGTTTGTTCTGGACATGATGTAGCCTACCAATGTTAGACCAAACCGGCTATGGAGACCTCCACTATGTTGCTGACATGACCCTCCAAAAGTCAAAGGGGAAGTGGTGAATGATATTTCAGCAAATGTATGCCTCATTACTTTAGTTGGAAAAGATACTAACACACATCTCCCAGCTGCTCTGGGAAGATGTCCAAGACTGACACCTTTAGGGAGGCAAAATATTTTCCCTTTCTCGCAGCATCATCTGTCCACATTCACACCAACAGAGACCTCAAGAGCAGGAACCAGCTGTTCAGTTGCATGAAACCAATCAGGGTGAGAGGGTCTGTTGTTGAAAACAGAGCCGCCCCACGGGTGAATAAACGCCAGTGTTTGCTCTGCCACCAGGTTCCGAGAGCCCCAGATTAAAGGGCACAGAGTCTCACAGCATGACTCCTTTCAGAGTCCAATCTGGATTCCTGCTTGGACTAGTTTGAGTTGCTTAGCTCTGCAACAGCATGCTGTATGATGAAAAATTACACGCAGAGGTGTCTATCATATCACATCTGAAAACAGCTCTTTCAACATGGCTATCGCATACATTGTTTTAATGGTTGTTCTTTTGACTCAAATGTGAGTCAGTCTCTCCGGTCTACCCCTGACCTGAGGCCTACATTTCTGTAGGATCAAGTTCCCACCCAGTTCTTGGGGTTATTGTAATGACATTATAAACGTTTATCACAGTAATCTCCATGATGAGTGGAGTCATGAAAAGCCGCTCTCCTGACTGGCTTGAACCAGTCCGAACCAAGTGGACTTGACGTTTGGTTATGGGTGCACAGCCAGGGGCGAGAGGTGAGCTATTAAGAGAGCTACTTAAAATGAAATATTTTTGAAGCTAGATTAACATCAGTTCAGGGTGTTAAGGGGTAACAGGAGAAAGCCGGGCAAGGCTATTTTTATGTAGCTAGTATCACACGCACAGCGGCTAAAAGAGAAAAGGGGATTACTGAACAGTCTGTGAAGTGGTTCTGATATTGGGAATAACATAGTTCCTCGCCAGAGTAGGATAGCATTTGGCTGAAGCCAGAGTAAGATTTAGGTTCTCTGCCACCAAGAAAACACTGGAATGTTGGAAGTGAAGGTGTGTTTTTAGGACTCTGATCTGGAAACCATCATGGAAATCAAAGGGCAAGACATTAAGGACATTACAGACAATAACACATTCACACCTTTGAACATGTCATTTCCAGTCAATTACTTTATTAGTGCCAAAAGTTCATCTTGCGTAACTTGTGTGAAGTTCAGCTCAGGCTTATGCCAAAAACAAGTGTGACTGGAACACATGATTTTACAGAACAGTGCATGCTTCAGATAAGCCACGGTTATGTGTGTATTCAATGCTGGTATTCAAATAAAAAATAGAGCAGAATGAAGGATAAACACTGTCAGTCTTTCACTGGTTCACACATGACAACCTCCAGTAGAACTGAAAACATTACCAACAGTCAGTTGCCACATTTTGTAAAAACAAAGTACAACACACTAAAATTAGAGTCATCTTCTTAAGAGCTTTTAATCATACATAGAAATGTCATTCAACAGTACCATTCATTTAGAATGTTATATCAGTATATTTAGTGTAAAGAGCATTACATTTTTGTCTGATGAGGAATATCCATAGGGATGACAATCTTTTATAACCACACCAGAGATAGAGCTGTGGAAGAGAGAAAGAGACGCAAGAGTACATGAATACATATATTGGAACACCTCAGACTACATTTGAATACCTCAAAAGCCAACATTTATCTGTGGTTTATGTACCAGTGTCCATCCTTTTTTTATTTTTTTTATATATTTTTTTACGAGCAGTGTGGCAAGCAGTGTCTTTCAGAATCAAAATGTCAACATATCTCTGCGCTAGCTCCCTCCCATCATCAATGCCCTATATCTAGGTTACTCCTAAAGCTGAGCTTTCTTTTACAATACATCTTACCGACTTAAGCYATTCTTACTGGGATGCAATTGATTAAGTTGCTTTTGAACTAGGGGGTGGGGTGTGCACATTACTGCAGTTGGAATGTGGTATTGCAGACATGGAAGGGATCCAACACATCCAGCCCACAAACACCACTACAAGACATTGTTACCATACGTGTTGGTTGTTAGCGCCACAATAATTCCAATCGTCAACAGTTCCAAGCAAAAAACAAACATGTACAAGACAAGGTGAACAGATATCAGCCTACAAATCCCAGAAGAAGCGCAGTTAAAGTCAGTAAATTCCTTTGAACGCCCCATGTTGCTTCAGGTCTTCTGCCGGCTCGTAGAAACTTGCTCTGTGGGGTTTCAACTCCCTGGTTGTCGAAGTAGTGTAGCATGGCATAGCACATGTTAAGGCTGGGAGGGGGGATGCGCTGCATGCTGCGACATAGCTGCAGGAGAGGACATGGACTGGACCATRGGCTGGGCTGGCGGGGGGAGCGGGTGCAGAGGCTGCGCCCCTGAGTGCGTGTTGGGGGAGGGCGGCGGTGTCGGACGTTTGAATTTGTCTGGGCTGGTGCTTCTTCTTGGGGAGGGCCTCTGTTTTGAAGAAAAGAGGGAAGACAGAGGGGCGATAAGAAACACTCAGTCACGTCAATTCTCATTTAAAAAAAAGACCCCATTCTCAAAAAGCTTCTATTATAAATCGAACACCTTCAAATACCTTTCCGTAAACAGTTCCCCTTCTTACGTGAGCATTGGTGAGTCATAAACAAATACTGCTGGTGCCAAAGCGCTGGCGAATACACCCTGGCTTTGATGAGTGTCTGGGTGGCTGGCCTGATGCACCTTGTCACCACCACTTACTACTGATAAGCTCTAGGATCTCTAATGACGGCTGCCACCCAGAAACCAACACACTTCAGAGGCACATACGGACAAAAAAAGTAATGCTCATCTCTGGAGCACTCAATGTTACCATGGAAACACACAAAAAAGAGTGCTTGTGTCACTTTTTCAAAGGGCGATCGCAAGTCACTGAAAAGAAGCAGAGTGTTCAGCTCACAAAGTCATCTCTGAGCTGAAAACTGTTTCAACCCTGAGGGTGGACCTGGTACCTGATGAAAGGAGGTTGAACTCTTGTGACTTCTCCCAGCAGCCAGTCAGACACAGGAAATCAATATTACCTAACCGGTCTCCATAACCACAGGGAATGGCTTCACTGTACAGAGACACTAGGCTCCCACATTTCCATCCACAGTTTTTATGCAAGTAAAGTCCTACTCTATATTAAAAAAAAAAAAAATCACGGCAGCTGTGATGGAAACAGGAATTTCGGTACAATTTTATAAATGCCGACAGAATTTGTTCGTTCGACATGGTAGGATCTTTTTGTGACTGTAAAATGAATTATGCGAGAGATGGCGTTAAATGCCTTTATGACCAAATATTGATATAACAACCATCATATCAAAGTAAACTTGGAGTCACGCGATGATATGTTGTGTGGTCCTCCCACTACAACTCGGAAAACCATGCAGTTTATTAGGCTGCAGATGAAATAAATGAACTTCACAGGGCGGTGAAAGTGGACAGTGATCTTGATGCTCCTTTCCAATAAATATTGAGGGTCGTATTCTGGTGACATGATGATCGATCATTGACTGTTTGACAAATATACATTTTCTTGCTGTTATCCATAATAATCTCATCATGTAGATTAGCCTTCCCCCACTGTATATGCAAGCTGTTGGCTAGAGCGCACCTGCTAAAACCAGAGGGAGCACATTTGATATTTAACGCAACAGTTTTTGGACAAAACTATGGGTAGAGTTGAAAATGCAATGGAAACATACTCAACTTTAGATTTTTATTCTGTACATGAAAACATAAGCGAAAAAGTAAATTGTGTGTGCACTACATCATCACACACTGATTTTTATCCGCAACAAATCAATTTGGTGGAAACACCACTGGTGGGAAAATGTGCATATTTTCTTAATGCAGATTCTTGAATATTTGCATGAAAATCTGGTCGCCAATTGGATGGAAACCTAGTCGATGTTGACACGGAGCCGGAGGCGTCTGCAGAAGACAGTCACTGATGTAATTACAAAATGTTCTACTCAGTACTRAGACTCAGAACTTGGGTATATTTTAGTGTCCATTTGCAATTAATAGGTTAATATATATTGCCTTAGGCTGCTCCCAGGTCCTATTGCGCAGCAATGGAATGAATGATGGGACAGAGTGACCCGAACAGCGGTAACAGGAAAGTGAGAGGGAATGGAATTTCCTAAAGCCTGTGGTAATGAGTGGTTGAACGGGAGACACAGGTCACAGGGAGCTGTGTCAGATTGGGCTGATCCCTGCRGCCACCACAGTCATTACCACCCTGATGGCACTGGGAGAGGACCTCCTAAGTTGATAACAGGCACTGGGAGGACAATTAAACACAGGCAGGGAGGTCCCACAAGATTGTGCCAAACGGTGTGAGAACTGAAATACAAGCTTTTAAATGAAGAGCATTCTTCAATTCCACAAGCAATGAATTTAGCAGTATTGATTGTTATTATGTTTGAGCATAAGAACACAGCATTAGCCATGGTAAAATGCATAAAATTGCAGGAAATTAGCTTTAAAAAGGGCAAAGTTCTCTTAGCTCATGGCAGAATATGTAGAATCGCATTAAATTAACTTTAAAATGCAAACAATTCTCTGCTCCGCCATCGAGAAATTCAGCTGCGCAGACCTCACCCATTACCACGCCCATCACCTATGCCCCTTTTTGATACAGAAAAACCCCCTGCACACCATACAAATCTGCTGGCTCAGACTTACTCCTGGACTGTTTATTGAAAAGACCTCATTTGATAGAACATTCATATAGTCCAGGGATCATCAACTACATTCAGCAGGGGACAATTCTTTTCTTGAGCGCATGGTCGGGGGTCCAGAACATAATTACAAATAATTTGTAGATTGCAAATTGACCACAAGTATCCCAAACAGATATAGTATTTGACTAAAACAATCATTTCAAACCTTGCTATATGATCACGCGACTCTCTATTATGCGTGGGAATATAACTTGGAGCTGATTTCCCGGTGTTTTTACAGTCTTATGTCCAACAACAATTTATTTATTCCTCAGAAAACTTGGGGGGGGGACTAATAAAACTACCATACGTGGAATACCATCAAGGCTAGTCATGTAAGATGACGGACACAGGAGCTTTATACTGTACCAAACAAATGATGTGACCCAGATTAGATACTCATGAACACACCATAAAGATTAATGGGCCACTTACACCAGCCCTTCTCCATGGTATTGGTAGGAGATCCATTCTTCACTATTGCTACATCTCAGCAAGGATCAATGTACACAACAACACTCCCATGATATCTAGATCCGGGACATTTTGTGTTAGTACCATCTGATAAAGCTGTCTGCGCCATTTAGAGAATAACTGGCATTCATCCATCTACACATCAACCCCATTATTTTTCATGGTGCAGCTTATATAGCTTAGTTTTGCTAGTTCAGATGCCCATTGGTGGTCTGATAGGAGTGAAGCAGACTCACCGCTACGCCGTGGGAGGATCCTCCGTGGATGTGCAGGGCTGGGGCGTTGAAGTGGGAGATGGCGGCTCTGGACAGAGTGGCCGGGGGAGTGAACCCAACTGTGTGACTACCGTATGACAGACCTGGAAGAAGACAAAACCATTTAGTTTGTAATGTATTTTATGTCTCTGAATTCCATGTACAGTTGCAGCCAAATATATTGGCACCCTTGCACTTCTGTTGAATAATTCCCTATTTCTTAAAAAATAATGTCAAATTGAAAAAAAAAAATTGTTTGGTCCCCTCACCTTGTTATTGTATTTTCAACATTGCAGAACCAATTGTATTTTTGTAAACCTAAGTTTACATTTTTTATTTAGACAAATAGCATGGACAAAATTATTGGCACCCCGGAGCTTGTACTTGGTTGAACAGCCTTTGGCCAAGATAACTGCAGACACTCAATGAGCTTGTTGCCACTTTTTAACTGGCAATTTTGCCAACTTTTCTGCAGCAAACTGCTCTAATTCTTCAATTATTAAGGGGTGCACTCCAACTTCTGTTTTCAGCTATTGCCATAGGTTATGGATGTGATTCAGATCTGGACTCTTCGCTGGTCACTCCAGAACCTCTTATTGAAACATTCCTTTTTGATGTGTGTTTGGGTTGTCTTGTTCTAAGACAGACAACCTTCAGTGGAGACTCAGTTTTGAAGAACACCTTGCTAATCTGCTGATTTAATGGATGTCTTCCACACGTTCAAGGCTCCCAGTACCAGAGGCAGCAAATCAAGGCCACAGCAATATCGAACCTCCCAGATGTTCTTTTCATTGAACGCTTAATTTGGTGATCATGAAACACAGCACTGATCTGTATTACCAAAGAGCTCTAATTTTGTTTCATTAGTCCACAGAACATTTTCCCCAGGATTTAGACTTGTTAAGGTGGGTTTTTGAAAAGTTCAAATCAGGCTTTTTTTGTGTCTCCTTCAGCAGTGGGGTCTTCTTAGGTTTACCAATGACCGGCCTCCCGAGTGGTGCAGTGGTCTAAGGCACACTTGCCAAGAGAACAGCCCTGATCATCTACTGATCTGGAGGACTCACTAAACACAAATGCTTTGTTTGTAAATTACGTCTGAGTGTTGGAGTGTGCCCCTGGCTATCCGTAAATAAATAAAAACAAGAAAATGGTGCCATCTGGTTTGCTTAATATAAGGAATTTGAAATTATTTATATATATTTTTTTACTTTTGATACTTAAGTACATTTTATCAATTACATTGACTTTTGATACTTAAGTATATTTAAAACCAAATACCTTTAGACTTTTACTCAAGTATTATTTTACTGGGTGACTTTCACTTGAGTAATTTTCTATTAACGTATCTTTATTTTTTACTGAAGTATGACAATTGGGTACTTTTTCCACCACTGCAATTGAGTGCAGGAAATGCAGAAATTATAAAAGTGCTGAAATTTGTTTTGGTTGAAGTTGAATTGAACAGTATAAAACAATCGGAATGGAGAAAGACTCATTGAAATCACTTAGAAATGTATGTGTTGCCACCATAGGATCACTCACACACTCATAAAGCAAATGTAGAACTTTTATTATTCAAAACTAAAAAACTGTCAAATATAGTCATACCGTCCATAAAAAAATATATACCGTGAATTAATAAACGCAGCAAAAAATAAGCGTCCCTATTTCAGGACCCTGTCTTTCAAGGATAATTCGTAAAAATCCAAATAACTTCACAGATTTCATTGTAAAGGGTTTAAACACTGTTTCCCATGCTTGTTCAATGAACCATAAACAATTAATGAACATGCACCTGTGGAACGGTTGTTAAGACACGAACAGCTTACAGACGGATGGCAATTAAGGTCACAGTTATGAAACTTAGAACACTAAAGAGGCCTTTCTACTGACTCTGAAAAACACCAAAGAAAGATTCCCAGGGTCCCTGCTCATCTGCGTGAATGTGCCTTAGGCATGCTGCAAGGAGGCATGAGGACAGCAGATGTGGCCAGGGAAATAAATTGCAAGTCCGTACTGTGAGACGCTTAAGACAGCGCTACAGGGAGACAGGACGGACAGCTGATCGTCCTCGCAGTGGCAGACCACGTGTAACAACACCTGCACAGGATCGGTACATTCCGAACATCACACCTGCGGGACAGGTACAGGATGGAACAACAACTGCCAGAGTAACACCAGGAACGCACAATCCTCCATTAGTGCTCAGATCATCTGCATAGGCTGAGAGAGGCTGGACTGAGGGCTTGTAGGCCTGTTGTAAGGCAGGTCCTCACCGGCAACAACGTCGCCTATGGGCACAAACCCACTGTCGCTTGACCAGACAGATGGCAAAAAGTGCTCTTCACTGACGAGTTGCGGTTTTGTCTCACCAGGGTGATGGTCGGATTCCGCGTTTATCGTCGAAGGAATGAGCGTACACACCGAGGCTGTACTCTGGAGCGGGATCGATTTGGAGGTGAGGTGGAGGTGGTCCGTCATGGTGCTGGGGCGGTGTGTCACAGCATCATCGGACTGAGCTTGTTGTCATTGCAGGCAATCTCTACGCTGTGCGTTACAGGGAAGACATCTTCCCTCATGAGGTACCTTCCTGTAGGCTCATCCTGACATGACCCTCCAGCATGACAATGCCACCAGCCATACTGCTTCGTTCTATGGGTGCTTTTCCTGCAAGACAGGAATGTCAGTGTTCTGCCATGACCAGCGAAGAGCCCGGATCTCAATCCCATTGAGCACGTCTGGGACCTGTTAGATCGGAGGGTGAGGGCTAGGGCCGAAATATCCGGGAACTTGCAGGCGCCTTGGTGGAAGAGTGGGGTAACATCTCACAGCAAGAACTGACAAATCTGGTGCAGTCCACGAGGAGTAGATGCACTGCAGTACTTAATGCAGCTGGTGGCCACACCAGATACTGACTGTTACTTTTGATTTTGACCCCTCCTTGTTCAGCGACACATTATTCCATTTCTGTTAGTCTGTGGAACTTGTTCAGTTTATGTCTCAGTTGTTGAATTTTATGTTCATACAAATATTTACACATGTTAAGGTTGCTGAAAATGAACGCAGTTGACAGTGAGAGGACGTTTCTTTTTTTGCTGAGTTTATTTTGGCTATATCGCCCAGCCCTACCAATTGGATACCACGAAATTGGGGAGACATAGGGGTAATTAAAAAAAAAATGTAAATAAATAAATTAAGGTTTACCAATGACCAAATGAAGCATTCAAAGAAAAGAAGACCCTCCCTACAATCAAACGTGGAGGTTCGATAATGCTCTTAGGTTGATTTGCTGCCTCTGGTACTGGGGGCCTTGAGCGTGTGCAATACATCATGAAATCAGAAGATTATCAAGGTGTTTTGGAGTGCAATGTTCAACCCAGTGTCAGAAAACTGTCTATTGAAGGTTGTGGGTCTTCCAACAGGACAACAACCCCAAGCACACATCAAAAGCACCCTGGAATGGTTCAAGAAGAAACACTGGACTGTTCTGGAGTGTTGATTGAAATGTATTGATTGAAATGACCATGCTGTAACATGGTCAGCATGTTTCAACCAGCCTTTAGGGTGGCAATATATTTGCCTGCAACTGTATTTCTGTGGCATGTACTTGGTATGAATGTGAGTAAAGTAAGTTTAAGGATCTCTAGGTGACTGGGAAACACCATAATGGCTGGTTGAAACATGCTGACCATGTTACAGCATGGAGGGTGGCAATATATTTGCCTGCAACTGTATTTCTGTGGCATGTACTTGGTATGAATGTGAGTAAAGTAAGTTTAAGGATCTCTAGGTGACTGGGAAACACCATAATGGCTGGTTGAAACATGCTGACCATGTTACAGCATGGTCATTTCAATCAATACATTACACGGGCATTTGGGGCTGCTGCACTCACTAGGTTTCCACAACTGGCATTATACTTACACTCCTAATTGGGTGCACGCCACAGTGATCATCCAGCCAGCTACTTTGGGTCATTAGCGTCAGAAGCCTTACACAGTGTAGCTTGGTAACCTTGCCTGCTTAGCGTTTCTAGGGCCATGTCTAGCAGAGCTATCAGCCCACGCTAACACTCGCTCATTATGTCTCCAGCTGTCTGACACTGCAGACTGTCAGAGATAAACAGACAAATTACCATGATGGAGTCTTATCAAACCCCATTACCCTATTTTTGGTCATTCCAGGGAGCATCCTTACGCTTACTTCTCTGGAGCAGCTTTAATGTAAAATGTTGCTCTTTGGAGAATGGGAGATYCACAACTGGATATTGGCAGTGGTTTGTCTCAGAGTGTTGTAACGTAGGCCTAATTGGGTGATACAAGGTGAGAGACTAATCCTCAGGGGCGGTTGCAGTTATTGCTTGTGATCAATGTAACCTTTCAGTCAGTTAATTTCCATGGGTTTCCATGGTTACGTCACCAGGTGGGAAATTAGTTAGAACAATAAGAGTTGCAAACCTCTGCCAATAACAGCTAATTTTCCGTTTTCCCCTCCATACTCAGACCCTCCTAGACAGTGCTAGCAGAATTCTTGTTTGAGAAATAGCCCTCCGCTAAGAAACTATTTTTGTATCTTTTTGACCATTTAATTGAACACAATAAGGTACTTAATTGTTACCCAGAAGTGATTTGATACTGACATAAAAATGGCTGCATTGGACCTTTAATTATACCCCTGAAAACATTTCCTGGACAAAACAAACAAACAAACTCCATCTGATCTGTTAACATGAACCATGGTTTTTAGGAGATGCCTTGTACACTGAGCCTGGGTGTTTCAGGAGCTCTCTATCTGCATAACAGGATGTGCTAAGAAGAAAACTCAAAAGTAACTTGCTGCAGGCAAAGGACGTCACCCAAAACAAACAAATTTCTCCCTCAATTGGTATTAACTTTAGAAGCTGTCAAACTTTACATGATGTCTGACATTTTCAGAAGGAAAAATGTGGTTAGGGATTGGGGATAGGGATATAAATAGGATTGAATTGAACTAATTTAAGAACAGAGTTATTGTTTTGATATACCTGTTAACCCAATGTTCAAAACAAGTGGCAACCAAGACAGGACTTGTACCAAGGTGACCTTAAATTCACTCAATTATCAGTAAGGATATATCAAACTGGAACAGAGAGTTCCTGATACACCGATAGATAGAATATGACTTAATGAGTAACTAAATATAAACGAATACACCTATTCATATCACACTATATTATACAACAACTCTGTCAGAGTCAATGGTGCTCTTTATGGACGTGGTTCTTTCTCTTCCTTCAACCAGTGACATAATAGATATTCATAAAACAGGGTGTAATTATGAGGTGTTGGACGTGGGCCACGGTATTCCTGTACTGTACGTACCAGGTGATATGGGTCGGCTGGAGCTGGGGGAAGGAGTGTATGGGATGGGACTGGATACCGTCCGTGCTCGCAAGCCTTGAGCTGACATCTCATTGAAATACCTGAGGGAGGAAAAGACCAGTTTAGACAATCATTTTATGTCTCCAAATATCACTCCCAATCCCTTGAGCAATGGTTTGCTGTCTGAAACAGAAAGTACTAGCATTGGAGTATCAAGTGTGACATTGAGGAAGTGAGAGTGTGGGGTTGCTTATTTTACTTTTGGCTATGCATGGCTGACCGTAGAATAGAAATTAAACATAGGTTGGAGATGGTGAAGTTGGAACAGAGTGTTTAATGGGTTGCTGTTTCATGTCTACCTCTCGTCATCCATCTCCAGACTGGACTCGCTCTCAGATAACTGTCTACACAGGGCCTCGCGGCGCTCCATCTCTCTCTGCAGCTTCCTCTGCAGACGGATGTTCTCCTCACGCATGTGCCGCTCCTCCTCAATGTACTGGGCCCGCTTCTCTGTGTCTGGGAGGGGACAGACAAATAAAGTTGCATTAAAAACTAAATGCATCATCATTACACAGAAATGAGTCATTTCACAACTATGTATTGTTCTGAGAGAGCAAAGACGCAAGTTTTTAGACAATATTATAATTAACGTGCTTACCAAAAGTACTTTTCTATAATGCACCACTTCAATAGTTGTTTTCCTTAGCCTTTCATTGGTGTTTTTTTATGTGCTTTTTATTGCTATAGTACAGCAGCTATTGCACCTAAATCCCCTTTGTTCATCTTGTTTCAAAGTAACACTAGCCCCATAGGTGAAATAGGTCAGGTATGGTCTCTAATGACAAAACGGGTTATGAGGTAACAAAGCCCATGATTTCATCAGCTTCTTAGTATTATTTTTGCCACAGCCCTGGTCCAAGAAGGCTTTAGAGCGAACAAAATATTGGTCTGACGGCTCCCTCTAGTGGCTGAAGCGGCAACATAATTACAGCCATTTCTGACTGAATAGTTATGTTAAAGAATTACCTAAATTGTTTAGGAAAAACATTCCCTATTCCCTCAACCCTTGCTCTCTTTACGTGACACATGTATGCATCGCATGCACGTGACCAATAGGGCCTGACCTATAGCATATAATTATCACAAATAAATTGGTTATAGCAAACTCTGAACACATGTGACAACAAAATGGATGCAGAGGACATGAAAAATAAACTTGAAACGGGGGAATGTTTACTGGTTGCGCAGGAGGTAAAGGGGAAGTCTGATGTGTGGAATAAATTTGACTAGTGGAAAATACAAGAGATCAAGAAAAAGAAGGTATGGCGCAAGCTTTGCGTGCAT
Organism: Salvelinus sp. IW2-2015; assembly: GCF_002910315.2. Taxonomy (NCBI): domain Eukaryota; kingdom Metazoa; phylum Chordata; class Actinopteri; order Salmoniformes; family Salmonidae; genus Salvelinus; species Salvelinus sp. IW2-2015. The sequence goes on from NC_036858.1 coordinate 42,935,608, forward strand.
ATTATGTGTGCCAAATAGGTGCTGTTAGATTACAAAAGAAAATCTGTTTGGAACAATGTAAACAACACATTATAAGTGTACCATAGAGTCTGTTGTAACATAAGTTTCGTTTTTTTTTGTAAATCCTTTATTAAAGTAAAGACTAAAAACAGTCACATTCATTCGTGAATGCAATTTTCAAAATGAAACAGTTTAGGCCTATTTATTGTTAACGCTAATTATTCAATGGTCGTTTTGTTATTTTAAAACTAAAATGCTTGATTGCATTTTACATCATGAATGACTCGTATTCTGTGTGATGACATGAACAAATGAATGATTGATTGATACAGTAGCCTACAGTATATGAGTATTGAAGTATACACCTAAGTAAGTTACGGTATTAAGACCATAGAGGATGCGCTCTTAGGCATACAGCTGGTGGTTATACAAGGCTGCTATACTTAGCCTACTAATGATGATGACATTACTTTGTATAATGATGACAATAATAATAATTCAAATAATAAGGAGATCACAGAAAGATGGTTATTATTATTATTATTATAAATATAATTTGACAATTTGGAAAACTGTAAACACTAAATAAATTATAAATAATACCATGGTCTAAAATATAAGTGTAAAGCCTTTATTACAGCATAGCAAAGATTAAAAACAGCTGAATTTGTGAAATTGTTGCCTGAGGCTCGGTGCTCACGGAATCAGTAGGCTATTGAGTGTTTAATCAGGCAACAAAAGCAGGATCTGTCTCATTTCTGTAGATACACAGTACCAGTTAAGTTTGGACACCTACTCATTCCAGGGTTTGTATTTATTTTTCGCTATTTTCTACACTGTAGAATGATAGTGAAGACAAACTATGAAATCATGTGGGAACAAAAAAAAGTGTTAAATCAAAATATATTTTAAATTTGAGATTCTTCAAAGTAGCCACCCTTTTCCTTGATGACAGCTTTGTACACTCTTGGCATTCTCTCAACCAGCTTCATAAGGTAGTCACCTTGAATGAATTTAAATTAACAGGTGTGCCTTGTTAAAAGGTAATTTGTATAATTTCTTTCCTTCTTAATGCGTTTGAGCAAATCAGTTGTGTTGTGACAAGGTAGGGGTGGTATACAGAAGATAGCCCTATTTTGTAAAAGACCAAGTCCATATTATGGCAAGAACAGCTCAAATAAGCAAAGAGAAACGACAGTCCATCATTACTTTAAGACATGAAGGTTAGTCAATAGGTAAAATTTCAAGAACTTTGAACGTTTCTTCAAGTGCAGTCGCAAAAACCATCAATCACCATGATGAAACTGGCTCTCATGAGGACCGCCACAGGAAAGGAAGACCCAGATTTACCTCTGCTGCAGAGGATAAGTTAATTAAAGTAAACTGCACCTCAGAAGCAGCCCAAATAGATGCTTCAGAGTTCAAGTAACAGACACATCTCAACATCAACTGTTCAGAGGAGACTGCGTGAATCCGGCTTTCAAGGTCGAATTGCTGCAAAAAAACAACTACTAAAAGACATCAATAAGAAGAAGAGACTTGCTTGGGCCAAGAAACATGAGCAATGGCATTAATCTGTCCTTTGGTCTGATGAGTCCAAATTTTAGATTTTTGGTTCCAACCGCCGTGTTTTTGTGAGAGTGTGCAAAGATGTCATCAAGGCAAAGGGTGCCTACTTTGAAGAATCTAAAATATATTTTGATTTGTTTAACACTATTTTGGTTACTACATGATTCGTGTGTTATTTCATAGTTTTGATGTCTTCACTATTATTCAACAATGTAGAAAATAGTAAAAATGAAGAAAAACCTTTGAATGAGTAGGTGTGTCCAAACTGTTAACTGGTACTGTATATGGATGATTTCTAAAGCCAGGCACATTTAACAGTTAGGCGATTGATTGATTATAGACCTAATTAAGTTGTGGTTTCGTCTCTCCTCACATTTTTTAGACAATCAAGGCAAGGGCTGTTTTCTCGTCTCCTAACTATGCTGCTGCCGCATTGTTCTCAACACCAATATGCTGGTTAATTTTGTTATTATGCACACAGCAACATGGTCTAGGAAAAGGCGCCAATTCAACAGCGTTTCAGAATCGCAGACAGCGACCACTATCCAATGCGGGAGAAAGCGCATTTTTATAAAATAATATTATTTTTTATTTGTGTTGCACCATTGTTCTTACATAATATAGCCACCACATACAATTTCTGCAGCACATTTCTTAGACTGATGGACTCTGCCATCCCTACGGCCAGAGTGTGTCCACATCTGTTTGAGTGGTAGTAGAACTAATCGTTCCCAAATTGAATTAAATGAAAGTGTATGGACCTTTCAAACACATGATAGACATGTATCTGTAAAAAGAGGAGTACTCTACGGTGACCTACCACTGGTGTTCTAAGATCACGTGTAACAATCAGTGAACAAATTGAAAATAACTGGCTGTAGATCTTGAGCACCAAAGCTTTTACGAATTTTTATGGGTTATATGAAACTAGGTCACGTCATGATGAGTTCACCGTTGACCATCGGCCTTTGACACTCACGCTGCAGCTCGGTGGTACGGAGGCTCTTCTTCAGTCTCTCCACCTCGTCCTTCAGGAAGCGGATATGCCGCATCATGTTCTCCGGAGAGTCGATCTCCATGGAAACATCCCTGGGAGAGGGAGGAGCAGACACAGGCTGGTCCAACTTCTCCTGGAGGATTCTGTCAAAGTTAACAGATCCGCCAGTAAGGGAAGATGGAGAGAACCATTCGATATATTATTACTACTTTCCTCATAAAAGATCATCACTGAAGAGCATACAACAGTAATATGATGCTTCATTTTGTTTACTTTCAACCATTCACTGAATCCAGCACCGAGGTTTCTCTAGATGTGCACATACTACTCTACTCCTAAAGAATATACGGTTACATAATAAAATCGTACCTTTTCTCTGCCTCCAATTTGTCCATGCGCTTCCACAGTCTATTGACAAGAGCCTCTTGTTCTTGCTCTAATGTGTTTTCGAGGTCAATCTTCTCACGCCTTAGCTGGAAAGAAAGGGAAGACAGAAAAGAGATATTCAGTTTCAGAACATCTTGCACAAAGAAATGCACACCCACACACAAAAAACATATATACATCCCCAGCACGGTAATGGCACTTTCTCTTAAGTGGCAGTGCTGACGTGATGTTTAAAGTATGTCCTCATAGAATAGACTCAGCTGCACCAAGACGATGTCATTGCGCATGGCGTCATTCACAGGAGGCTGGTGAGGGGAGGACGGCTCACACAAATGGCTGGAATGGGGTGACTGGAATGGTATCAAAACCATGGAAACTATTGTGTTTTGATGCATTTAAAACCCTTCCATTAATTAATTTCCAAACAACACTATGAGCACGTACTCCCCAATTAAGGTCCACCAGCTGCCTGTGGTGTCATTATAATGTCACTGTACCTGCTCCAAGGTGAGCTGCTTTGATATTGTGTCGTTCTCCATTTTCTTGATCTTCTTCATCAGTTTGTTGACCTGGAACTCCTGCTCCTGCTCCAAGTGCTGTTCCAACTCAGCCTTCTCATGTTGTAACTGTGGGAGGAAAAGGGGAGGAGAAATCAATGCAAGTAATTCCAACCACTGAAAAGATTGGCATTAGAGCACTGTGGCTACATGTTGATTGGTCCGTGTTATAGAGATGGTAAAGGGTTGGTACTGCTTGTCTCTGATTGTGATCTGGTGAAGAATGTCTTGTGAAATGGCGACGGTGTAGCTAGATATTGCCCAAAGCAGCCAAAGTAACCACCTCTGGCAGTATACCAATAAAAAGGGTGCGGCTCATAGCTTGTTAAAAATAAGACGATTGTGTGATGGATTATGTAGATGGTTTTTTATTAGGGCCAATTCGCTAATAACTAACAAATACTGACCAATCATCAGGTCAAAATAAAACAAACAAATGAATAAAACAGGGGGTTGAGCTATTTTAGTTGAGTGCTAGACGCCATTTGACAGCCTAACCATAGCCTATTACTACAGTACAGTGGACCCTAACTTCAGAAGAACAGTCAGTTAGTGTACACCCTGCAGAGACTGGCCTATTTCATCGAGCCACAGACTTTAATCATAATTTGGTGGGTGTTTAGATTTGTTGTATTTCACATATGTATAAGTGTGTATTAATTTGCATGTGTGAATTGGAAATGTGTTTTTTTTTTTGCATATCCCAACTCCCCCTAAGACACCGTCACGGCCAGGGTCTGTCAATATCAATGGCGACCCTGGAGCAATCAGGGTTAAGTGCCTTGCTCAAGGGCACATCGCCAGATTTATTTTCACCTTGTCAGCTCGCGGATTCGAACTAACAACCTTTCTGTTACTGACCCTACAGTCTAACCACTAAGCTACCTAGGCCACAACATAGAAACACCACAACAGAAAGGACTGGAGTGTGCAGCCAGTATTCCCAAAGATGATCAACAGCTTCAGGCGACATCGAATGTCAACAACTTTTCTCTTAACTTCTTTGGGACAGGGGGGCAGTATTGAGTAGCTTGGATAAACTGCCTCAGGTGCCCAGAGTAAACTGCCTACTTCTCAGTCCTAAAAGCTAGAATATGCATATAATTAGTAGATTTGGATAGAAAACAATCTGACGTTTCTAAAACTGTTTGAATGATGTCTGTGAGTAGAACAGAACTCATATGGCAGGCAAAAACCTGAGAAAAAATTCTACCAGGAAGTGGGAAATCTGAGGTTTGTAGTTTTTCAAGTCTTTGCCTATCCAAGATACAGTGGAAATGGGGTCATATTGCACTTCCTAAGGCTTCCACTAGATGTCAACAGTCTTTAGAACCTTGTTTGATGCTTCTACTAGAGGGGATTGAGTCAGAGGTCTGGCAGAGTGCCACGAGCTGGTCATGCGCATTCACATGAGAGGTAACTTGCGTTCCATTGCATTTCTGAAGACAAAGGAATTCTCTGGTTGGAACATTATTGAAGATTTATGATAAAAACATCCTAAAGATTGATTCTATACTTAGTTTGACATGTTTCAATGAACTGTAATATGACATTTCGTCTGAACTTTCCCCTGGACCTGCCAGCGCGTCGTCAGTTAGGATTGTGTACTAAACGCGCGAACAAAAGGAGTTATTTGGACAWAAATTTACTTTATCGAACAAATCAATTTTTTTTTGTGGAACTGGGAATCCTGGGAGTGCATTCTAATGAAGATCATCAAAGGTAAGTGAATATTTATAATGCTATTTCTGACTTTGTTGACTCCACAACATGGCGGATATCTTTTTGGCTTGTTTGGGCTCTGAGCGCTGTACTCAGATTATTGCATGGTGTGCTTTTTCAGTAAAGCTTTTTTGAAATCTGACACAGCGGTTGCATTAAGGAGAAGTTTATCTAAAGTTCCATGCATAACACATGTATTTTCATCAACATTTATGATGAGTATTTCTGTAAATTGAGGTGGCTCTCTGCAAAATCACCGGATGTTCTGGAAGCAAAACATTACTGAACGTAACGCGCCAATGTAAACTGAGATTTTTGGATATAAATATGAACTTTATCGAACAAAACATACATGTATTGTGTAACATGAAGTCCTATGAGTGTCATCTGATGAAGATCATCAAAGGTTAGTGATTCATTTTATCTCTATTTCTGCTTTTTGTGACTCCTCTCTTTGGCTGGAAAAATGGCTGTGTTTTTCTGTGGCTATGTACTGACCTAACATAATTGTTTGGTGTGCTTTCGTCGTAAAGCCTTTTTGAAATCTGACACGTTGGCTGGATTCACAACAAGTGTAGCTTTAATTTGGTGTATTGCATGTGTGATTTCATGAAAGTAAAATGTTATAGTAATTTATTTGAATTTGGCACTCTGCATTTTCACTGGATGTTGGCCATGCGGGACGCTAGCGTTCCACATACCCCAGAGAGGTTAAATTGGCCTGAAAACCCACTGGATGCCATGCATACCATCTTACTTACTAACAACAAGAGCTAAGAGTTTTGTTTGAAGATAAATGTGACTTATGAAGCCTCATAACAGTTTAGAAAGGGGCAGCATCATAAGCGGCATTTACACAGGCGGCACAATTCTGATCTTTTGCCCAATTACTGGCAAAAGAGCTGATCTGATTGGTCAAAAGACCAATTAGTGAAAATAAAAATGAGAATTGGGCTGCCTGTTTAAACAACCACAGAGGCCTGTATTTGAAGGTTGATACAGGACTTCTAGGGCAGTGGCTCTCAAACCTCTCAATGGGGACCCCCAGACGTTTCAGAATTTTGTTGTAGCCCTGAACTAGCTCACCTGATTCACCTAGTCATGGGCTTGATAATTAGTTGGCAAGTTGAATCAGGTGTGCTAGCTCTGGAATAGTTCAAATAAACAGAATGTGTCCCAGAGGAGAGATTTGAGAACCACTGATGTAGGGGTTATGCTAGGGGGTGGGCAAACTGCGGCCCGCATCCAGCCCGCCAAGCCGATTAAATGGACATTAGACCGGTGGAAATCTGTCCTTGGGTCTGATGAGTCTAAATTTGAGATTTTTGGTTCCAAAGGCCGTGTCTTTGTGAGACACAGAGTAGGTGAATAGATGATCTCCACACGTGCGGTTCCAACCGTGAAGCATGGAGGAGGAGGTGTTATGGTGTGGGGGTGCTTTGCTGGTGACATTGTCTGTGATTTATTTAGAATTCAAGGCACACTTAACCGGCATGGCTACCACAGCACTCTGCAGCGAAACACATTCCTGTTTGGTTTGCGCTTAGTGAGACTATCATTTGTTTTTCAACAGGACAATGACCCAACACACCTCCAGGCTGTGTAAGGGCTATTTGACCAAGAAGGAGAGTGATGGATTGCTGCATCAGATGACCTGGCCTCCACAATCACCCGACCTCAACCCAATTGAGATGGTTTCGGATGAGCTGGACCGCAGAGTGAAGGAAAAGCAGCCAACAAGTGCTCAGCATGTGGAAAATCCTTTAAGCATTCCTCATGAAGCTGGTTGAAAGAATGCCAAGAGTGTGCAAAGCTGTCATCAAGGCAAAGGGTGGCTACTTTGAAGAATCTCAAATATATTTTGAATTGTTTAACACTTTTTGGTTACTACATGATTCCATATGTGCTATTTCATAGTTGATGTCTGCACTATTCTTTTTTATGTAACCCGGTAAGTTGACTGAGAACACATTCTCATTTACAGCAACGACCTGGGGAATAGTTACAGGGGAGAGGAGGGATGAATGAGCCAATTGTAAACTGGGGATGATTAGGTGACCATGATGGTATGAGGGCCAGATTGGGAACTTTGCCAGGACACCAGGGTTAACACCCCTACTCTTACGATAAGTACCATGAGCTCTTTAGGTGACCACAGAGTCAGGACACCCGTTTAACTTCCCATCCGAAAGACGGCACCCTACACATGGCAATGTCCCATATCACTGTCCTGGGGAATTGGGATATWTTTTTTTAGACCAGTGGAAAGAGTGCCTCCTACTGTCCCTCCAACACATCTTACAGCAGCATCTGATCTCCCATCCAGGGACCAACCCTGCTTAGCTTCAGAAACAAGCCAGTAGTGGGATGCAGAGTGGTATGCTGCTAGCCAATTATGCTACACAATGTTGAAAAACCCTTGAATGAGTAGGTGTGTTCYCACTTTTGACTGGTACTGTATGTAGAGATTATAATGGACCTATCTATTTTAAAATAACTGCCCTTTCTCTGGCCCGCAAATAGACTGACTAACAAATCGGTCAAAGAAAAATCTGTGCGGCCCTCCGTTGAATTTCGAAATCCCTGTGGCCCTCTTCCAAAAATTATTGCCCACCCCTGGTATAGAGGCAGCCCTGTCCTTATAGTAGTAGTAGCCTATACCACTGAAAATACTAACACTATGAACCACTATTTACTGTTGAAGCCTGGGGTGTGGTAGAACAGGGTTGCTAGTTCAAATCCACATTAGCATTGTTGTTCTAGCCTGGTGCAGGCCACTGACATGAAATTCATGGGYAAAAGTATGTTAGACAAGTCCATGTTTTATGACGACACTTGGTGAGGGGAACATGTGCTAAGGAGCGTCCGTCGACACTAAAGTATAGGAACAGAAGTGGGCCTGTTTTATGTTATGAAACAGGCCAGATAACAAGAGCCTCTAGACTGTCTGACCTTTAACCTGGGTTTGTTAAAACACACGAGTGGTCCAGTGAGATTCATGCTTCTTCTTTGTACATCAAACCATTAGTCAGTACTACAAAGATCAATAGCTCATATTAGTAATGGAGCCGAGGCAAAATATGGGTCAGTTGCAAATGAGACCAAATAGCCTAAACCAGGAATAGGAGTAGTCAGTCGAGTCATTTAGAGTAGTGATGAGGTCGGTTAATAAAATAACTTGAGTCAAGAACCAATGCTGTTGGTTCTTGACTCAAACACACAACCTTAGGTTGACATTGAGACAAATACTTGGCATAAGTTAAATGCCCCAGAGTCAGTTATTTTCCAGATGTCACTCACTTGCATGAGTTTTCTTGACAGTTCATTGGTGAGAAATTCCTCTTCTTTCTCATAGTTAACGGCGAGGGTCTCCTTCTCTTTCTGCAGGGCCTGGATCTTCTTGAACAGGGTGTTGCTGATGAACTCCTCCTCCTGCTCAGCCCTGGCTTGCTGCAGTCACAGAAGACAAAATGTACCCAAACATTTTTTGCACTGGGTAACAATGGCAACATATGAAGTGATTTGTTTTTGCCAATCGAATGTCAGCTTCTACCACACTGCTCAGCTCACAGCTGTCTCTGCTAAAATATGGGATTCTTATTCATAAAGCTGATGGCTTTCTAATTGGCGCAGTAGTATCTTAACAAAAACAAGGAATAGCATTGTGGAGATTTGCTGCATTAAAGGTCTGTCAGCTAGAGAGGAAGCAGTTAGTCCACCCCCCATATCAATGACTCAAGAAGTAGCCTATTGCACTAACCGAATGAGTGACTGACGTTGAGGAACTACCTATAAAAAAATGTGTACTGTCAACTGTCATGGCGAGGAAAACAGAGACAGAAAAAGGGGTGGTGGAGGCACAAAACAGGGGAACGAGGAGAAAGGAAATCAAATCCATGTCAGTCTACTGATGCTTAAACAGAGATACTGGGTGTTGTTGAACTAGCTAGGTTATGATTTATTATAAATTCAACGTTTGTGTCAAGGGGTATATGTAACGTTAAGCACAAAAATAACGTTGAGGACCCAAAGCCTCATAATAGCGGACTAGTTGGCTAGTTTAGATGACASAGCTAACATTCTAACGTAAGTTAGATACAAACGTCAACTTCTTGGTCACCATTTGTCAAATGGATTTGTGTTTGCAAATTAACAACGGGACATTGGCTAGCAAGCTAATAAACTACATTAGTTATCACCTAAACAAAACGGGTTACCAAGCTAACCAACTAGCTATGCTAACTCACTAAACTAGTGAAGTTATCTAGCTAGCCTCTTAACAAGCATAACTACGTTGCCTTTATTTCGCTACTAGGTAGGCAGCTAGCTAACGTTAGTTGGCTAACCTAGTTGCAATTTCGTATGTTTAACGTGCGTGTATAACGTTAGGTGATTTTTTAATGTAGCTAGCTAGGCTAACCAACAAAAACCACCAGTTACTCACAATGGTGACGCTAGCTTTACGCAGGTCCCGATTCTCCCCCTGTAGTGCTTTGCACTTGAGTTTGAACGTCTCCAGCTCAATTTTAAGAACTTTGTTCTCCTGTTGTAGTGAAGCTAATCGGTTAGTTAACTCCTCTAATCGAAACTGTGAAATGACTACCCCCGGCTTGGTCAAATTTGAGGCGGATGATGACATAGGTGTAGCCGAACTACTCCCTGCTCCGTCCGTGTCGCTCTCGCTTGCACTGTCCGCCATGGCTATGTGTGCGACAGACAGTACCGTGGAGGAGACGAGACTGCAGCTGCAGTGTTTGTGGGGCAGCAGCAGGGTCTTCACTAGTTGCCACAGTCACAAAGTCATCATTATGGCTAAAGCCCGCCTATTTCTACAATGTATATTCTTAAAGTCTTATTTTAAACGTAAACTTAACCATAACCACACTGTTGACCTTATGCCTTAACCTAACCTCAAATTAAGACCAAAAAGCAAGATGTTGTTTTCATGTTTGACTTTGTGGCTGTGGTTTCTAGTGACAACCCGGCAGCAGCCTATGAAAATTCGGTGTGACGTGACCTTGCTCTGTTTCAACCGCACGCGTGTTAAAATAGCGCCACCCTGTGGAGATAGCTCTGTCAAGTGGTGTCCTATATTGTGCCAATGTTCATCGATGCCATATGAAACAGAAAAGAACGTATAGAAAGTAAAAGAGTAGTATATTGCAATTAAGTGGACAATATTACTGAGGAAGTTTTGGGCTCCTGAGTGGTGCAGCGGTCTAAGGCACTGCATCTCTGTGCTAGCGGCGTCACTACAGGTTCGATTCCAGGCTGTATCACAACCGGCTGTGATTGGGAGTCCCATAGGGCAGTGCACAATTGGCCCAGCGTCATTAGGGTTTGGCCGGGGTAGGCTGTCATTGTAAATAAGAATTTGTTCTTAACTGACTTGCCTAGTTAAATAAAAGGAAGCCAAAAGCAAAGCTGTTCATCTTTTGCTTTATCCAACAGTAGTCTAATGAAAAGTTGCAGTGCATGAACAATATACTTTTTCTGCACTGTGGGTTTGATTGAATATGACCCCTTATATCTCCTTACCAGTCATGTACAGTACCAGTCAAAAGTTTGGACACACCTACTCATTCAAGGGTATTTAAAAAAAATGTTCTACATTGTAGAATAATAGTGAAGACATCAAAACTATGAAATAACACATATGGAATCATGTAGTAAACAAAAAAGTGTTAAACAAATCAAAATATATTTTATATTTGAGATTCTTCAAAGTAGCCACCCTTTGCCTTGATGACAGCTTTGCACACTCTTGGCATTATTCAGAAATACAACCCGGAAGTTGTATTTTGAAAAATCCCTGTTCCATTGCCTGCCTATCCTCCATTTAAAGGGATATCAACCAGATTCCTTTTCCAATGGCTTCCACAGGTTGTGAACAGGCTTTAGACATAGTTTCAAGCTTGTATTCTGAAAAATTAGCGAGATTTATCAAATCGCGTCAGTGGATAGCCAGATGTCCTTTGATTGGTTCTGCGCGCGAAAGTGGTAGTTCAACATTTTCTTTCTCTATTGTATTGAATAGTTTACCGTCCGGTTGAAATATTATCGATTATTTATGTTAAAACAACCCGAGGATTGATTATAAAAACGTTTGACATGTTTCTACGAACTTTATGGATACTATTTGGAATTTTCGTCTGCCCTTCATGACCTGCCTGAGCCTGTGGATTTCTGAACATAACGCGCCAAACAAATGGAGTTTTTTTAATATAAAAATAATCTTTATCGAACAAAAGGAACATTTATTGTGTAACTGGGAGTCTCGTTAGTGCAAACATCCGAAGATCATCAAAGGTAAGCGATTKATTTTATTGCTTTTCTGACTTTCGTGACCAATCTACATTGCTGCTAGGTGTTTGTAATGTTTTGTCTAGTGATCGATAAACTCAAACAYACGCTTGGATTGCTTTCGCTGTAAAGTATATTTAAAAAATCTGACACGACAGCTGGATTAACAACAAGCTAAGCTGTGTTTTGCTATATTGCACTTGTGATTTCATGAAATTATTATTTTTTAGTTAAAAAAATAATAATTGGCGCTCTGCAATTCAGCGGTTSTTGATGAAAATGATCCCGCTAAAGGGATCCGTGCGCCAAGAGGTTAAACACAGACTGTCTGAGCAAGATTCGGTGCCGACCTTGGCTAGGGGCCACTGAGAGATTTGAGGGAGGACAGGGAGTGCTTCTCACGGTCCCTGATCTTTGTCAGCTYGGTATTGATACAGTATGTGCGTAGGATACCTACTGTTTGTGTGAAAATGTATGTGCATATGGATTCTGTTTGTGTGCAAAAGTATGTGCGTAAGGAGCCAGTATAAAATGAATGGTTTTGTACAACGAACGCTCTCGTAAATAAACTTTCTGACTATCGTAGCTGGGCCTCCGTCTGTTTCATTCAACCAGTATCTTACAGATTCTGGGTTGCAGACTGAGTAGTTAAATTGAATTGAGTTATGAACACTGAGAACATAATTCTCGTGACAATTTGGTCCTTCGAGAGCCGGATTCCAATACCTGTCCCTGCCATCCGAAGGTACCACGCCGAAAACCGTGCACGGGCGGGTCATTGACCCGTAAATTAAAGACCTGTCCCTTGACATTGGGGTTCTATAACAGGCCGGTATATATCTAAGGTCGGCAGAGACGGTGACGGAATCTAACCCACATTGCTTTTCCCAGTCTTCAAGACGAAGGTCAGTAATCTTTATTCACGAAATTGGGGGGGAAGGATTTAAGATATCTTTGATTTGATGTTCTAAAATATTTAGAATTTAGCAACAATAGAAGCTTAATCATTCTAAACGGATTCACCAAGCGTTACTTTGTGTACGTCGATAGTTAACTAATTGTGCAGGTCCGAAATGACCTGAGGTAAGGTGCGCTACCATAAATAAAGATAGCTTAATAGATCTGGCCGACTTTGTGACGGCATGCAGGGTTTGTTAAAGCCGGGATTTAAATAGGTGTTGTGAGATAGGACGGGGATTTTGTACAAATAGGATAACTTAAATGGTTAATTAACATGTAGTAAATTAGCCATAGATCAAATTCAAAAGACATACCTAAATAAAGTCCTCATGAAACTGGTTGATATACAGCGAGGATATAAACTGGGCTTTGTCTTTGTGAATTAGACGGTAATTCTATGCGAACAGGATAACCCAACCAATTCAAAAGACAATACTGAAATAGATTCTAGAAAGAAGGGAAGCCTAATATAGCGGAGTAAGATACGAGATATTAACTTTAAAAGTCCTTTGACACAACAGAAAATAGGTTGTTAACTGGGACTTTACGACCCCTGGGAAATAGCTTATAGTTGTACGGGTAAGATTTAATGTCCAATAATGCACCTCTATAGATAAGGATTCCAGAAAGGAGAAACACACATCGAGATAGCAAAATACACATAGATTGTGAGCATAGAAGGTGAGCACACACATAGGGAGTAGTGCCATATACATCAATTGTGAGACACATAGATTGTGAGAATATACTGTAGAACATAACTATAGTAATTGGATAACGGTAGAAAGAACACACACATAGAAGGTAAAAAACACATACACATAGAAGAAGATGAGACAGAAAAAGGATTGGGTGGCTGTAAAAGGAGACGGGYCCCCAGGACAGGGGGCAGCGGTAGTTTTACAGTGGGCTGTAGACCGAGAGAGAGAGCGGACAGACAGGAGTCGAATATGTATTGCTACTCTTGGGGAAATTGAAGGAAAGATTTTAAAAAGGAAGGGAGAAAGTCAAGAAAAGTGGACAAGAGTCAAGAGAGGAAAGGAAAAGAGAAGATAAGGGGACATACAGGGAAAAAGTGAGAGGCAGAGACAACGAGAGAGAGAGAGTAAGGAGAATCCTCGCTGGGGAAACGCTTGGACCTTTAAATTAGGGATATTTTCTGGGAATTGTCTCAGTAGTACGTGCTGGAGTTTACGACTACAGACAATTATAATAATAGGGTTATCTGCGTCTCCTGCTTTTCAATAGTGTTGGTGGTTCAGGGGTAGAACTCTTGCCTACAACGCGGAAGACTCGGGTTCGTATCTCACTAATACAACTATTGATATGTTTTGCCTGGAAATATATGGTTGTTAGTGTTTGTTTAAGATATAAACTGAACGTTTTAATAGCTTGTTTAGGTTAAATTGAGAGACTAATTCATTCTAAATAATAGCGAGGCGACTTCGATGTATTACGTTGTCTTGCCTAAATGATCTGCTGGAATAACGTATTGAGAATGGAGTCGTATTTAAATTACTGAATCATAGAAGAGACAGTTACCTAAATCTAATGAATTCTAAATAATATGCGGAGAGATAATTGCGATAGAGTTGTGCCCATCGAAATGTGTTTTTATTCTTATGGATTGACTGATGTCGGATAAAAGTTTTGTGATAGTTTCTGGTTATTGATTCTTGGTTTGATTGTTTAGGTAACACCAGTGAATTGGAACAGAAAGTTAATGTATTCTAACATTATAATCTGTTTCCATTACGTGGAACAAGTGAAGTGGATTGCAGGTTGAGTTAATTCTATTTTACAGGGACAGTGCACATTAATCACAGTTGTGTGTGTCTAATGGCTGGGTATTCCTATCAAGCACTTTGAGAGACTGTTTGCAGACAGAGTGAATGGGTTTTAATGTTGCAAAGCAAGCTTGGGCCAAACTAGGCAAGTAGTATGTTAAAGTAGGGGTATTTCATAGATTTAAAGTACAGCATTGTATCCAAGGGTAGCGCATGCTCAATTAAGTACATATAACCATTGAGGAAATTAAAACTAATGATTCGAGGGAGTACAAAGGAATTATCAGTATTATTAGGTTTTGTTTGTAGTCACCGTTTGGGTTTCTGAATCGGGGTAGTATAATGAATGCGGACCAAGTGGTTTTTCAGGGAAAAGGAGTGCTTCATTGTCTTTCTTTGGAAATGTTTTCTGGGGGCTGTAATCTTGAAGGGAGCGAGTGAGATAGAGGCATATTTCTACTAAATTGAAAAGGTCTGGAAATGTTGTGTTTGTTTTTAACCTTTGGGTTTGAGGAGATTTCCATTTTTCCTTTAGACACGATATCTTAAAGGGGTACACACACATATGGAATATTATACGTTTTATTTTCCGAGTTTTAATTAAACACGTGAATTCTTTAGATAAAGGGAATATTCTGGGAACCTGGGATATAACATGTAGAAAATGTTTGATGGTTTTTCTTTAATTTGTCTAATATAGTAAGAAACACTACTGGGAAAGGGTGGTATGACTTTTGACCTCTACCATGGCTTTCCTTTGTGGTCTGATCAGCCTCGTGGGAGGGCCATTTGGATAATGAATTTAAGGTAATTTGTGATACTGATTTTAAGCTAATTGATTTTTATGATAGAGTTTATAGTTCTTTGACATATTTGTAATTTGAACCAAGGAGAAGAACGAAATGGCAGACAGAAATAGCCTTGGACTGATGGCAGACTTATCTTAAATATTCAGGACATATTCTAAGCCAACAGGACAGATTACTACCATAGACATGACATGTTTTTTCTAAAATCCATGAGTTCAGACAGGGAGACAGTGAGACACTTAGTCAATATTTGGAAACAACCTATGTCACGGTTCATGAATCCACTGCCTCCCTCTCTCTTTCTCTTTCTCTTTTTCTCTCTCTCTCTCTCTCTCTCTCTCTCTCTCTCTCTCCCGTGTTTGTGTGGGCGTGGTTCCCAATCTCGGCCTGATTGTCTGCGCCAGCTGGAATCACTTATCTTCCCTTTATATGTTCTGTAACCAGTGTTTCTTGTTGTCAGATCGTTGTTACTTCCCTGAGGTTGTGTCGTGTGTCCGTGCTCATTCTCTCGCCGCTCTTGTGTGGATTATTGCTGTGCTCCTTCCTACCCTTCCGGACACCACTCCCCTGGATTTCTCAGCACGCTATCATCGGAAGATGCGCCCTAGTCCCTGGGTGGATTCCGTCTGAGTACAGTCTGTCTGTCTGTTGCTGCTGTAAACTGTATTCATTAAACCATCGTTGCTTGCATCTTGCATCCGCCTCTGTATTGTCCCAGAACGATCTGACCAGACCATGGATGCAGCGAGTTCAACGAGTCTGACCGAATTCATTTCCCGCAGTATCACGAGAATGGATCAACAAGAGGAGAACATCTCAGCACAGGTCGGGCAGTACAAGCCCTTGCGACGCAGGTATCCAGCTGACCCAACAAACAATACTAAACATCTGAGGGGTCTCGCTGCGCCACTACACCGCAGTTCAACCCGCCCCGCCAGAGCCGGATTCCCAGCTAGAGCCACGGCTACCGACACCCAGAGGGTTATTCAGGTGATCCTGACTATTGCAGAGCTTTTCTTACGAGATGTTCCATGCATTTCTCGTTGCAGCCACGGACCTTCAACCGTGAACAGTCTAAGGTAGCATTCGTACTCACACTGCTACAGGCAAAGCGGCTCTTTGGGGAACGGCGGTGTGGCGAACCAGGACCATGCTGCACCTCTTTCAGACACTCTCCGAGGAGATGAGAAGGGTCTTCGATCGGGCCGTGGCGGGTAGGGAGGCGGCCAGACTACTCGCTGACCTTCGCCAAAGAGACCGTTCAGTATCGGAATACTCCATCCAATTCCGCACTCTGGCCGCAGAGTGTCAGTGGAACGGAGGCGCAGTGGGACATGTTCCTGCATGGGCTGGAGGACGGGATCCAGAAGAGAGATTTATGTTCTGGACTTCCAGGAGTTTAAATGGACTAGTGGAACTAGCCTTGAGGGTCGACGCTCGTCTGAGTCGTATTGGCCGCCGAGCATGCCTCACAGACCGTATAACGACACGGAGGGCTGGCATGCAGCGGCGGGAACACGGCCAGTTCAGCCTCCGCTCACGAACCCATGCTGCTGGGGAGAGCTCGCTCTCCGGGAAGAGAGGGAGAGGCGGAGATCCAAGGACTCTGTCTCTACTGTGGTAGAGCGGGCCACTTTATCCACTCCTGCCCGGTAAAAGATCAGGCCGGTAGTAAGTATGAGGCTACTATCGGGTGGTGCACCACGAGAAGACCTCATCATCTACTCTTCTCCCGGTAAGACTAAGATGGGCCACCCACACGCACGACACCCAAGCCTTACTGGACTCAGGAGCAGAGGGTAATTTCTGACTTCAAGCTCGCTCACAACTCAGATTCCTATCACCTCACTACGCACAAGATATACTGTCAACGCTCTCAATGGTCAAGAACTCCCAACATTTCTCACACCACTGAACCTATCACACTCATCACTTCTGGCAATCACACTGAGACACTATCATTTCTACTCATGACTCACCCCTTGCACCATTAGTTCTCGGCCACCCTTGGCTCACCCAACAAACCCACGAGTTGACTGGGGTCATAACTCTATATCCATGTGAGTAACAAGTGTGCTTGAGTCCTGTTTAGTGTCTGCTTGTTCATCGTGTCTGATTCTGTTTTCTAGAGAGGCAGTGGATTTGTCTAACGTGCCCGTTGAATACCTCGACCTGAAGGAGGTGTGTCAGTAAGTCCCGTGCTGCTTCTCTTCCTCCGCATCGTCCCTATGACTGTGCAATAGAATTATTGCCAGGTGAGTCTCCGCCTAAAGGCAAGTTATATTCACTCTCTGTTCCTGAGAGGGAGGCTATGGAGAGATACATCTCTGTTCTCTGGCATCTGGATTCATTCGTCCTTCCTCTTCTCCAGCGGGGGGCGGGGTTCTTCTTTGTGGGGAAGAAGGACGGATCTCTGCGTCCTTGCATTGATTACCGTGGGTTGAATAACATCACAGTGAAGAATACTATCCATTACGTTGATTGTCCTCAGCCTTTGAAAGGTTACAGGGAGCATCCGTCGTTCACTAAGTTGAATTTACGTAATGCATATCATTTGGGTTCGCATAAGGGGGGGGGACGAATGGAAGACCGCGTTTAACACCCCCAGAGGGCACTTCGAATATTTGGTCATGCCTTTTGGGCTATCCAATGTCCCAGCGGTTTTCAGGCACTCGTCAATGACGTGCTGAGAGATATGATTGATCAGTTCATATTGTTTACCTGGATGACATACTGATTTTTTCTTCTTCTCTCCAGAGAAAGGCGAGTCGTTCACACGTCAGACGAGTGTTCAGGAGGTTGTTGGAGAAATGGACTTTTTGTGCAAGGCGGAGAAATGCATTTTTCATGCACAATCCGTTCATTCCTAGGTTAATCGTCTCGACTGAAGGTATTCGCATGGATCCTGACAAGGTTAAGGCTGTGGTGGATTGGCCAAGCCAGATTCCCGTAAGGCCCTACAGAGGTTTCATGGGATTCGCCAATTTCTAGCCGGCGTTTCGTTCGCAACTTTAGCCAGATAGTCGCTTCTCTTACCGCCTTAACCTCCCCAGAGTGACGTTCAGGTGGTCCGATAGAGCCGGAGGCTGCATTCGCCAAACTCAAGAGCCGCTTGTTTCGGCCCCGCATCCTCAATAGCTCCCGATCCCTCGCGTCAGTTCGTGGTGGAGGTGGACGCTTCAGAGTGGGGGTAGGTGCGGTACTTTCCCAACGTTCCTCTTCTGACGACACAGATGCACCTTGCGCGTTCCTTTCCCATCGGTTATCAACCTGCGGAACGCAGACTACGACATTGGCAACAGAGATGTTGTTGGCAGTGAAGTTAGCACTGGAGGAGTGGGCGCCATTGGTTAGAGGTTGCGGGGGTACCTTTTTATAGTTTGGACCGATCACAAAAAATTTGGAATATATCAAACCGCAAGCGACTCAAGCTCCAGGCAGGCGCGGTGGGCATCTTTTTCGGACGTTTTGGACTTCTCTCTCTTGTATCGCCGGGTTGCAAAGAATGTCAAACCCGATTCCCTTTCTCGCTTTTCTGACCATTCCGAACGCCCATCCACTCCCGAGTGCATGCCTATCCCGGGACCCCTAGTGGTTTCCACACTCACATGGGAGGTTGAATCGAGGGTCAAAACGACCTTAGAAGGGATAACGCCTCCGTCCGGTTGCCCCGCCTAATCGGTTGTTTGTGCCGGAGGGGTGTCGGTCCGATGTTATTCGGTGGGGGCATTGCTCCAACGTAGCGTGTCATCCAGGAGTCAGCCGCACTAGCTTTTTGGTTAGCAACGCTTTTGGGTGGCACTGATGGCTCGTGACATTCACAGTTTTGTCTTGGCTTGCTCGGTTTTTTGGCCACTGGGAAGACTTCTATCGACCCCCAGATTGGGTTACTCCAACCGCTGTCGGTCCCTTCGAGACCCTGGTCCCACAGTCGCGCTAGATTTTTGTTACCGCCTCCCCCGCTCCAGGGCAAGACGGTTGTTTTTTGACCGTGGTGGACCGGTTCTCGACGAGGCGCTCATTTTATTCCCTTGCCTAAATTACATCTTGCGCAAGGAGCCAAGCGTAAGCTGTCGTGGATCACGTCTTTCCGCTGTACATGGCCTGGCCGATGGACGGTAGTTTCTGGACAGGGGGCCCCAATTTTGTGTCCAGAGTTTTGCAAGAGTTTTGTAGGTTACTGGGAGCGAGTGTTCAGTGCTGTCTTCAGGGTTTCATCCCAGAGCATCGGTCAAGCACGGAGAGGGCCAACCAAGATTTGGAGAGAGTGTTTGCGATGTTTGGTTCTAAGATCCCTCTTCCTGGAATCCAACAACTCTCTATGGTTTGAGTAGCTCACAATGTTGCCAGTGGCAGCCACGGGTCTCTCTCCGTTTGAGTGTAGTTTTAGGTACCCCACCAAATTCTTTTCCCATAAGGAGTCCGAGGTCACTGCTTCCCTCCGCTCAGCTTCATCCAGAGGTGCGTCTACGCATGGAGCAGAGCCCCGTGAGACTGCTCTCTCCGGGTGGGGCGCGCAGCCAAGGCTAAGGGATGCCAACGGTTCGAAGCCTCCGTATACCGTCCGTTGGCCCAAGAGTGTGGCTTTCTACTAGAACATTCCACTCCGATCGTTTCGAACAAGCTTGCCCCCAATTTATATCGGCCGTTCAAAGTCACAGGATCATTAGTTCCGGTGGCGGTCCGGCTCAAGCTTCCTCCGGCGTATCAGGAGAATTCATACTACCTTTCATGTGTTAAGAAACAAAACCTGTTGTTTCCAGGGCACGCCATCTTACACCCGCCGGTCCCGGTTCCCGCGCCACGACTTGTTGTGATGGGGAATCGCCACCTTTTCTGTCAATGGTATTTGGACTCTAGAAGGAGGGGAGCGGATTCCAGTACTGGTGGACTGGGCAGGGTTAGGGTCGGCGGAAGAGAAGTTTGGGGTACGCTGTCCAGGGACATTCTGGAATCATCGCCTTATCGATGAGATTTCAATCGACAGGCTGAAATTCGCCTGGAACGCCAAGAGGCCGTTCCTAGGGGGGGGTATTGTCACGGTTCAATGAATCCACTGCTCCCTCTCTTCTTTTCTTTTTCTCTCTCTCTCTCTCTCTTCTCTCTCTCTCTCTCTCTCGTCGTTTTGTGTGGGCGTGGTTCCCAATCTCGGCCTGATTGTCTGCGCCAGCTGGAATCACTTATCTTCCTTTATATGTTTCTGTAACCAGTGTTTCTTGTTGTCAGATCGTTGTTACTTCCCTGAGGTTGTGTCGTGTGTCGTGCTCATTCTCTGCCGCTCTTGTGTGGATTATCTGCTGTGCTCCTTCCTACCCTTCCGGACACACTCCCTGGATTTCTCAGCACCTATCATCGGAAATGCGCCCTAGTCCCTGGTTCGGATTCCGTCTGAGTACAGTCTTCTGTCCTGTTGCTGCTGTAAACTGTATTCATTAAACCATCGTTGCTTGCATCTTGCATCCGCCTCTGTCTTGTCAACAACCTATATTTGATACTGAGGGTTGTGGAAGGAGCGACAGACAGATAGTAAAGAAAAGAACGCGACGGAGAGACTTCCCGCGCCTATGAGGAGGCCTAAGGTGACCTTGATGGTTTGGGAGTATGGAGGCGAAGGAGGGAGGGGGGAGGGGGGGAGAGGAGGGGGTGGGGCAGGAAGTGAGCCAGATAGAGGGAGAGACTGGAGTGAGAATGCGGAGACCTGGAGCATTACGACGGTTAGAATCTCATAATCTCATAATAAGCCAGGATGGAGAGAAGATAGAAGTGACACAGAATGGGTAGATAACAGTTAATGAGTGGAGACAAAAGGGGAATGAAAGCTTAGTTGGTTTCAGGAACTAAGGTGTTAGACACTGAACCATTGCCTAGAAATTATTCGGCACAACAGGCCGAAATAGTAGCATTGACTAGTGCCTGCGAAATAAGAAAGGCGAGAAAGGTGACTATTTACACAGACAAGCACATAGG
Organism: Salvelinus sp. IW2-2015; assembly: GCF_002910315.2. NCBI lineage: Eukaryota > Metazoa > Chordata > Actinopteri > Salmoniformes > Salmonidae > Salvelinus > Salvelinus sp. IW2-2015. The sequence continues at coordinate 42,956,666 of NC_036858.1, forward strand.
CATGTAAAACCATACAAAGCAGCACAGATAAATCTMAAAGAAGATAAGACACTTGACAGAGAATTGTTACAGGATAGCCATGAACYAACGCACCAGGGAGAATTGGACATGTGGAAATTGAAAGGGGTGATCCTACAAGATAATGTCAGACATAAGGATAATTTACTAATCTTACCTGCCATTGTTTAGATATGCAGCAATTTTAATACATGGGCAGAGCCATGTATCAACCGGAGGGATGGTTGGTAATTAGACAACAATTCGTACAGGTAATTAGACAACAATTAGACAACACTTTGTAGCATAAGGATGGTAGAGCAGGTTGATAACGAACTAATTAAAATAATAGATAAATATAGCAAATGGGTAGAAGCGTTCCCAACTTACTTGGCGGACACGATTATGGTAGCTAAAATATTAGGTCAAGATATTATCCTTAGAGTTGGTTTACTAGGATCTATTTCTTTAAATAATGGATGACAGTTTAGCTAATCAGGTAGAACAAATAGAAGGCCAGAGTTAGGAACCAGAATAGGTAGATATAGAAGTTGAAGATATACTAGCAGAACACATGAGAGGACTGTTTGTTAACCAAACCCGTATGTCCAAGATTTGTGTCCAACAGGTGAATTACAGGAGAAGGTGATTCACTCAATCCAACCAGGAGACTGGGTCTGGGTCCAATCACTAAAGAAAAAGGACTGGAAGCAGCCATGGTGGGAGGGGCCATACCAAGTACTCCTGGTGACAGCCTTCGCGGTGAGAATAGCTGAAAGAGCTACCTAGGTTCATGTCACACATTGCAAGAGGGTAAGACACACTGACACTGGCGAACAATCACAGAGTTAGGAGAAGAACCGAATACCAATAAGGGTCGGGGGTCACCTCTCTAACGAAGATTCCTTAAACCGCCCTATCCTCCCTGTGTGCGTTCATAGAAGTGAAAGTATGGGCTGGCCTCTAGCTGATGATATGTTATCCGGGAAAGGGTGGGGCTTTACAGGAGCGCTGATCGGTCTGAGCTGCCTGATTGTGGGAGCCATATTCATAATACACCATGACCCACCTGAGAAGGCAGAAGTTGGTAACCAGACCCATAGTGTAGAAGATGAGGATTTTGTGTTGACAAAGTGCAAAAGGTCACTTAATCTGGATAAACAGGAAGTGAAAGTTGAGCTAGGGAAGGATGTCTCAGTTGAGTTATATGTAGACCAAATGGGGTCTCTGACCCCTTGGCAGTCTAGGACTATGAGCCATTATGGAAGATATCTGTGCAAGTCCCCGTGTAGTGCATGGAAATAGGTCATAGCTCACGCCGAGAGAGAGGGCTATATAAATCCACATACCCAGTATGGAAGAAGATGGAGTATAGTGAAGGTGAGGGTTTTTGACTGTAATCCGGAGCGAGGGAAGTATTGCATAAAGGTACGAATTACCATTAATAACGTAAAAAAAGAGGATCTCGGGTTATGGTATGTGGGTTTTGATCAGGTTTCGGTTGACACCATAGTATCATTCCGGGTAGAAGAGGTTAGGGCGGGTGATAGTTCTACAGCCTGCCAGAATACAAGCAGAGCCCCTGACAAAACASATACTGACCGACGAGTCGTCCAGAGCCAAGGACCGGTGCGGATAGTTCAGACGAAAGATCTTAAGGAAGTGATTGAGGTGGAAACTGGTTATGGGGATTCCAACCTGTGGTTGGAATGGATTCAGTATACCGCCAGATCAGTAGCTAAAGAAGAATGTTATGCTTGCGCCACAGCCAAACCTCAGTTGACAACCATCCCCTTTCCACTTGATGGAATTGATTCACCCAGGGGAATGGCCTGTGTGGTAAAGCTGTTCATGAAGMCAGGGAAGCCAGACAATGGCAGTTGCATTGATCTGCATTATCTGTATCCCCATGTGCCCATTACATCCAGACTTTCCCCTTTCACAGTTACAGGAGGAAATTATTATTGTATGGCTCGATACATCACACACGGATGGGACGTAGGGGAAGTAAGAACATGCAATAGGACAGAGAATGTTACAACCGACAAGACAATGAGGGACATGACTGGGGGGGTTGAGTTCCGAGGACTTTAGTAAGATAAAAAGACCTAGAGCGGATGTCTGGTGGTTGTGTGGAGGTAAGAAGCTGTGGCCTAACCTGCCTACAAATTGGACCGGTATTTGTGCACTAGTGCAGTTAGGCATACCCTTCACCCTTATCCAACACAAAGACCTAGGGCCAGGTAGAAGAGAAAGAAGGAGTGCTCCGTCAGGATCTTTTAACAATAGAGTTTACATTGATAGCATTGGGGTTCCAAGGGGGGTGCCTGATGAGTTCAAAGCTAGGAATCAGATATGGGCTGGATTGGAATCAAGCATCTTCTGGTGGTCAACTCTCAATAAAAATGTAGATTGGATAAATTATATCTACTATAACCAACAGCGTTTCATCAACTATACTAGAGAGGCGATAAAAGGGTTAGCAGAACAAACAGCTGCAACTAGTTTGATGGTATAGCAGAATAGAATAGCATTGGATATGTTACWGGCTGAAAAGGGTGGGGTGTGTGTGATATTCGGATCTGAAGGTTGTACTTTCATCCCCGATAACACAGCTCCAGACGGATTAGTGACCAAGGCCCTGGCTGGTTTAACCACATTAGCGCACAAATTAGCYGAGAACTCTGGGGTGGATAATTCTCTAACAAATTGGTTTGACAGTATGTTTGGGAAATGGAAAAATGTAATCATCACTGTGTTGTGGGCAACTTTCACCTGTATGAGTGTTTTGATTCTGTGTGGATGTTGTTTGATTCCGTGTATGAGAGGTTTGATCACCAGGACTCTGGAGAGGTCAATGACGCAACAGATGGTGAGGTACATACCGATTCCGAGCTCCGGCCAGTGGGATGACGAATACAGGCCTCCAGGCCTAGGAGATGGCTTAATTTCTTTTAACTACGAGGAGACAATGTTGGATGAGACTGTTTTTAATGTTTAGACAGTTTTTTTATGAAGATTGTAATAAAAATCCTAACAGGAAGCGTTATGATTGGATATAGGCCTATAACAGTCATTGATGAATATCGAATGTACATACATGTATTGGTTTGGATTATCCTTGTWTACAATTGATGTATCAGGGTGTATTATTTAGTCATTAAGGGTGGATTGTTGATGGAATTTATATGTTTAAATGAATGATTAGAATATTCCACCCCGAAACTATATAATTGTATGTAATTGATTAGAATCATCAATGAAATACATTAGAATCATCAAATTATTAATAATAATGTGTGTAGTCTTAGTCAGTAAAATTATAATAAATGATGTATGTATTTTAGTCAGAATTAGGGTAAAACAATATATCTGTACAATATGTCTCTATAGTATCTTAAACACAGACTGTCTGAGCAAGATTCGGTGCCGACCTTGGCTAGGGGCCACTGAGAGATTTGAGGGAGTACAGGGAGTGCTTCTCACACTCCCTAATTTTTGTCGGCTGGGTATTGATACAGTATGTGCGTAGGATACCTACTGTTTGTGTGCAAATGTATGTGCGTATGAATTCTGTTTGTGTGCAAAAGTATGTGCGTAAGGAGCACATACATATAAAATGAATGGTTTTGTACAACGAACTAGCGCTCTCGTAAATAAACTTTCTGACTATCGTAGCTGGGCCTCCGTCTGTTTCATTCAACCAGTATCTTACAGATTCTGGGTTGCAGACTGAGTAGTTAAATTGAATTGGGTTATGAACACTGAGAACATAATTCTCGTGACAGTTTTGTAGATCTGAAAAGACTGTAGGACTGAGAACACACCCCACCTTGCCAAGGTATGGCAGTTTATGTCAAATATGTGTTCATCTCTGGCTTAGCTACTGATTTTTTATATATTTTTTGCATTTAACTCATTCAAAAGTATAATAAATGTACTAAAAGCATGTGTTTTTTAACCTTTATTTTACTAGGCAAGTTAGTTAAGAACATATTCTTATTTACAATGACAGCCTAGGAACAGTGGGTTAACTGCCTTGTTCAGGGGTACAATGACAGATTTTTACCTTGTCAGCTCGGGGATTCGATCTAGCAACCTTTCAGTTACTGGCCCAACACTCTAACCACTAGGCTACCTGCCACTTACTGTGATGTTATATTGAAAGTGCTTAGAAATACACTGTATAGAATATTTCATTTCTTGAAAATTTTATTTTGTTACTACCTCTTCTTTGTCTGGCTAATTATTCAATCATACATTACTTTACATACAGTGGGGCAAAAAAGTATTTAGTCAGCCACCAATTGTGCAAGTTATCCCACTTAAAAAGATGAGAGAGGCCTGTAATTTTCATCATAGGTACACTTCAACTATGACAGACAAAATGAGAAAAAAAAATCCAGAAAATCACATTGTAGGATTTTTAATTAATTTATTTGCAAATTATGGTGGAAAATAAGTATTTGGTCACCTACAAACAAGCAAGATTTCTGGCTCTCACAGACCTGTAACTTCTGTATTTAAGAGGCTCCTCTGTCCTCCACTCGTTACCTGTATAATGGCACCTGTTTGAACTTGTTATCAGTATAAAAGACACCTGTCACAACCTCAACACGTCACACCCAAACTCCACTATGGCCAAGACCAAAGAGCTGTCAAAGGACACCAGAAACAAAATTGTAGACCTGCACCAGGCTGGAAAGACTCGCATCTGCAATAGGTAAGCAGCTTGGTTTGAAGAAATCAACTGTGGGAGCAATTATTAGGAAATGGAAGACATACAAGACCACTGATATCTCCCTCGATCTGGGGCTCCACGCAAGATCTCACCCCGTGGGTCAAATGATCACAAGAACGGTGAGCAAAAATCCAGAACCACACGGGGGACCTAGTGAATGACCTGCAGAGAGCTGGGACCAAGAGTAAAAAGCCTACCATCAGTAACACACTACGCCGCCAGGGACTCAAATCCTGCAGTGCCAGACGTGTCCCCTGCTTAAGCAAGTACATGTCAGGCCCGTTTGAAGTTTGCTAGAGAGCATTTGGATGATCCAGAAGAAGATGGGAGAATGTCATATGGTCAGATGAAACCAAATATATAACTTTTTGGTAAAAACTCAACTAGTCGTGTTTGAGGACAAAGAATGCTGAGTTGCATCCAAAGAACACCATACCCACTGTGAAGCATGGGGGTGGAAACATCATGCTTTGGGGCTGTTTTTCTGCAAAGGGACCAGGACGACTGATCCGGGTAAAGGAAAGAATGAATGGGGCCATGTATGTGAGATTTGATGAAACCTCCTTCAGCAAGGGCTTGAAGATGAAACGTGGCTGGGTCTTTCAGCATGACAATGATCCCAAACACACCGCCCGGGCAAACGAAGGAGTGGCTTCGTAAGAAGCATTTCAAGGTCCTGGAGTGGCCTAGCCAGTCTCCAGATCTCAACCCCATAGAAAATCTTTGAAGGGAGTTGAAAGTCCGTGTTGCCCAGCAAACAGCCCCAAAATCACTGCTCTAGAGAGATCTGCATGGAGGAATGCGCCAAAATACCAGCAACAGTGTGTGAAAACCTGGTGAAGACTTACAGAAAACGTTTGACCTCTGTCATTGCCAACAAAGGGTATATAACAAAGTATTGATATAAACTTTGTTATTGACCAAATACTTATTTTCCACCATAATTTGCAAATAAATTCATAAAAATCCTACATATGTGATTTTCTGGATTTTTTTCTCATGCTGTCTGCATAGGTTTGAGTGTACCAATGATGAAAATTGCAGGCCTCTCTCATCTTTTTAAGTGGGAGAACTTGCACAATTGGTGGCTGACTAAATACTTTTTTGCCCCACTGTATATCTACCAACCTCTTTTATTCCTTTGCCTAAACATTTCACAACCCATTGGAATTTCTTACAAACATAAGAGATTCGACATCACAAACACAAAGATAAAACAGAAACAAAATATTTCAAAACCAATGCTTTTTTATTTATTTTGTTTTTAAATTAAAATTTTTAAGACGCTTGAAACATTGTGGTGGCGTCATTGCTTCTATAGCCTCTAAAAGAAGACTTTGAATAACCAAAGTGCTAGAATAGTTACATTTCAATGGCTTCACTCTGTTAGTAAGAATTGTACATCGAAAAATTTGCTCAGTTGAAAACACATATGAAACAAAATTGACAAAATTGATAGTTCAACCATATCAAATTACCCTCTACCCCCTGATTGACATGTAAGATAGGATATATGATACAATACCCTAAATTGCTTCACTTGTCAAAAGAAATGAAGTCCTATACATGGTTGTCATGTCCACAGCATAAACATCATCACACTAAGTCTGAGCCTTCACACCAGAATAACACCACACTTGAACTACATGGGCCTCTAGTCTAACCAATACAAAGAGAAGATCTAATGCAAAGTAATCGCCAATGAGCTATCGAAACAATGCTAGTTAGACACTGCATAGATTCTCAAGCCTAAAAAGATCACACAATTTCAGAGTTTAACACAATTTATTTTATGCTTAAATAATRGTTTTGACCATCCAGTGTTTTTGTCATACATATGCTATTAAGAGTTACAATCAAAGAATGTCTTGTGTGTCTCTATGTGAGTAGATTAAACTTAAGGAAATACTTCACAAAAACCCCAAACCCTCTTCTTTAAAACCACAGCAGCCTTTATAAAACCAATTGACACACTGCTAAAATGATTACTAACAGTCTTACAGCGTACAGCGACCTCTACARCTTATAGCCAATACACACAATACATTTATAATTTTACAGCGAGCCAGTCTTCTAGCATATACATTCAGATTACTCCTTTCTCGTAGCATTTATGATAAACCCTGCAGAAACCGCCCTTCAGTTGTACATAGACAAACAGTAATCCTCAAGAAGCTGTAGAACAAACTTTCTTCATACTGTTCCTCGTCCGAGACAAAAAAAACACTTTTATGGTTTTTATTTTTTTCTCATTTCAAATATAAAACTGGTGACAAATGTTAGGGCTATATTTGTACACAGATAACGGGTTTTAATTCTAATTTTAATACAGTGTTTGCAAACTTGTACAAATTTTACTTAAAATAATGTGAAAGGCATGCATGAAAATATGAGTACTCTGAAAGACTGCTTTTGCAGAATTAGATACATCCCCATTTTGGGAATCACTGAAATTTGCAGAAGATTTTCTGGAAATTTCCTCTGTTAAAATCAAACCAGCTTTTTTCCTATACAAATGTTATACCTGCTATAATAATTAATTATACAACAACATGTGAAGTTCACTCAAATCTTCCAAAAAAGTGGAACCATTTTGATAATCATGTTGAAAGCACTTGTAAAGTTCTCTCCTCTGCATTATCATCTTGTAACTCATAATTTTAGAATTGTACAGATTGTAATTTCTATACAGAAAAAAGTATTGTTATTTTCAGGTTTAAAAAGGAAAACAAAACCCCCAGCAATTTACAACCTGACATTTATGGGRCCAAGAAAAAAATATAAGGCGAGTGTTGGAGGTGGATCAGAAGTGATCCTCTTGTTTTTGTGTCATTTTGTTGAGTTTCTTTCTCCTACTACTAGAACTGAGCTTTTGTGCCATCTTTGGTCACAGGGAAGTGTATGTTCAGTTGCACCTGTGGTTTTTCTGTAATGGAGTCCTTTTTCGGTCTCACCACAATGATCCTCAAAAGCTCTCACGACACCAATGGTTTTACTCACGACCACTTGTAGTTTTTCTGTAATGGAGTCCTTTTTCTGTGTCACCACAATGCTCCTCAAAAGCTCTCATGACACCAATGGCACGTTACGAGTCACAAACAGGAAGCATAATTCTTCTGGTCCATAGACCACAGGAAGTGAGAGCTGTACAATTAGAATTCAGATTCCATGGTGAGAACCTTCCAGATCCCTCAATTGACAGGGAGTGAGTTTTTCATGCTCATGCTAAAATCAGACGGGTCAAGTTCTTCACGCTTGAAAACCACACGTTGGAAGTATTGGCTGAAATTTCCTATTTTCCTTTAGTTTTCTAGTTGTTTGTAACTTTCTGCCGTGGAAACCGATGAGAATAATTCCTGCACACCTGAAAAACAAGAAAAATTATTATTTTAGGCAGCTGTTGAGTTGAGTCCCTTAGTTATTACTAATTCGGATTACTTGATAGATGTATTACCACTACATCATAGCATCTGAATTTTATGTTCCATTTTGCTAGCTACCATTTACTGGAGCAGTCATTCCCTTGATGACGCTAGAGAGCATCAAGAAGTCTGTTGGGCCACGGGTTGTCATGGTCACCCTGGTTGTCATGGAAACCACCAGCTGAGCCAGAGATCATGAGAGTGCCACTATTCTTTTTTATTCAGGTTTGCTTAAACTGAATATTTCACCGATGCATATAGCTAACACCACCTTTCAGGGATTAACAGTAACCACTCAGATAGCGATCTCTCTTTGATGCAATTCCCACACGATAGTACTGTCTATGAGCTGGCCTTTGGGGGGATTTAGTGGATAAAGAGAGCGTTAGACAGAGAGTGTCTGTGTGACAATATATGCTGAGGTGTGTTTTGAGCATTATCCATTTTCCCTTTGTGACTAGTCACCCAACCACACAGCTGATGTAACCAGAATCAAAACAGCCAAGAGTCAGGCTTTCAGTTTGAAACATAAAGGTCTGTTTGGAGTACAATGAAATACGTGAATCATCAGGGCAGGAGAGTACCGTGGACAACATTGCAGAAGAGAACAAGTAGAGTATAGTGAAATGGAGCAGAGCTGCACCAGGTTTAAACATGTATATGGAATGGAACAGAAAATATTGAGCACACCACTGAACAGTGACAGGGGATAGAAATMAATGAGTTTATGAGAGAAGTGGTGGGGTAAAGCACTATTTGGTAAAGTACCTGGTGGAGCACAGCTAGCCCTACGAGTGAAGCTTCTTTTCTCCCAACKTCTCCTCCTTCCTCCTGCTTTTAGCTCCATCTCCTTGCTGCAACACACAAATGAACACACATACGAGTGAGATGAGGCCAATTCCAAAACCCCACATCCTGAGAGGCATCCTGGCAAGCAGTAACCCAACACAGCAACCTGAAAACCGCAACCCGAGTGCAGCTAGACCAGAGATAAGCAACATGTGAGATGAATTAATATTAGCAACCTGAAACCATCAACCTGAAAGCAGTAAACCAGACCACAGAGGCAAATGTTAGCATCACACACATACGCAGATAGCAAGATACCGTGAAGTGAAATCACACAACATTCTAAAGACATAGTGAGTGTTTAAATTCCCGGAGAAATAATTATAGCCCAGAGGAGTTGTATTACCACAAACAAACGAGATGTGTCAGGGCAGAGCGCACCTGGTTCATTACAGAACAATCAGTTTCCAATTCAATGTGGGCCACAAACAATAGCTGGAACATATTCAGCATCCTAGTCATTGAGCTCTCATGCACGCACACAGAGACACACAGACAGGCAGACAGTCAAACAGACACAGACACACATACACACACAGACAGGCAGACACTCAAACAGAGACACAGATACACATACACACACAGACAGGCAGACACTCAAACAGAGACACAGATACACATACACACACAGACAGGCAGACACTCAAACAGACACAGACACACATACACACACAGACAGGCAGACACTCAAACAGACACAGACACACACACACTGGTAACATTAGCGGCAGAACTTGAACGTCGAATCCCACGACCGCATCCTGAGTTAAGGTCCCCACCCGTTTTCTGTTCAAGCTCAGAACCCCAGAACCCCCTTGGGGCAACCCTCTATGCGGCCTATTTTGTTGTCATGCCAACCTCTAGCTCCTCCTCCAGTGAGAAAGGGCAAGGCCAGAGGTCTCCTCGGTCCCACCTCCCCCTGTCCCCGCCCTGGTCGTCAGGCATGGACACCCGCCTGATAACTTTTCTGATGACCTGGGAAAAGTGGAGGAGATAATGATCATGGTCAAGATGGAGAGGGTATGGCCGGGCTACACACACAAACACAAGTGGATAGGGTTTAGGATGTTTTGGGAGGAGAGTTTCGAGGATGCTTTGAGAAGGTGGGTATGATAATTCAGAGGTGTATTTTTAGGACGAGGGCAGAGGCAGATAGTTACTTTTCTAGTGATGATGTTACCGTCTTCATCGGTAAACTGTTCTTCTGTCACTGATTCACCCGGAATATTCTTTGCCTGTTCTCCCTGTAAGTGCTCATGGTTAGGACTACAATCAGAACTGGTCCAAATTCACTTCAGCCAGTGTAACAGCAAACCACTAACACACTCTGCAGCAACAGCACCATCAAACTGCAAGCAAACCTCTAGAGACAGAATATTTTAGAATTCCCCAAGAGTTGTTGATTGAAACGATAACAAAATGAATGTGGCATGTCCCTTTAAATGGCATCACAGAGGCAACAGTGAGACACAAAATTATCCTTGATTGAAAACATGAAAGCAGGTTACCAGGCCAGGACACACTACACACTACACACACACACACACACACACACACACACACACACACAACACACACACACACACACACACACACACACACACACACACACACACACACACACACACACACCACACTTCAAACAACATTTCTGAAGTTTCCTTTTCTCCCCACTGATAGCTGTCAGTTAAGCCACACCAGTCCACTGCACACCAGAGGCAAACTAGGTTAACCATCTATAGCCAAACCTAAACCAAACCTTTCACCCAGTCTCAGCAGGGTACCTTAAGAATGACCCGGCGCCGAAACACCCTGGTGGTGACGGTTTGTTCCTCATCAGTGCCAGACTCACTAAAACGCTGCTGAAGAGTGCAGTTAAAGCAACATTACAGACAGTGAGAAGGAGATATAGAAAACACAAAAAAAGCAGGCGAGAGAGAATTTGTTAGCGTCACACAATCCCAAGGTTCTTCTGAAATCAGCAACAATGAACAATGGCACATCTGGAAATAAGGGTCAAGTTAAATTTACAGTCAACCAGTTGATTTAAAAGAATGGACATCCAGTTCATGTCACTGTGAAAAAGAAACAACAGTGATGTACCCGATGAGCCGTATTCACTGTAGTAGACACACATTGTACAAAAACATTTACAGTACATTATCTTGCATAGTCATTGCAATTACCTGGACTTTCTTCTCAGACACAAGTACGCCTTCTTCCGTCCCATGTCCAGCTCTTCTGTTGGCTGAGTCCTGCGATACAGGAAGTGACCCGTCATGAGGTGGTAGCTCCGTGTGATCGCCATTGTGCCTGGACCTCCCTGGCTCCCCTCTAGAGGAAGAGGTGACGGAGTCACTGGAGTTCTCCTGGCTGTGGGGAGAGATTGGGAGAAAGAAAAAGGTTGAGACTTAGATTGAAACTCGGATTAATGGTTAAGGATTACAATTCAGAGAACATTGACTAAGATAAAGCTCAATATTGAGAATAGGATGGGGTTGTTATCAAATMTATTGATAAAATAGTTTGTGATGAAGGCAGATTATGTAAAAAGACAAAGACTGAGGTGAAGATATTGAATCCCAGTTGTAGATTTACATGAAAGTGTATTTATCCTTAATCCATAGCAGTGATGGAATATTTTTTTTTTTGTGTACCTATTTTCCTGGCGGTCTAGCAGGTCTGAGCTCACACTGCGGCCGGGTGTGGGCGGCTCCACGTTGACGCTGAATGTCTCACTGTGCCAACCTGGAAGTGAACACATGTCTTTTTCTGCCTGCTTCACCTGACTGAGAATCTCCTGAACCTTGGCCTCCGTCATCTCCTCACCCTCCTCTTCCTCTGAGCCTTCCTCCAAATGAATATCCTCCAACAGCGACTTCAACTTGTCTTCTGTCATCTCATTTTCATCTCCATCCTTTTCCTCAGTGGAACCAGACACTCCCTGCTCCCCCAACGCCTCAGCCCCATTCTCTAGCTCCTTACCCCCCTCCAACACCATCTTATTATCCCCCTCTTTCAACACCGTAGCCCCCTCTTCCGCCACCTCAGCCCCATTCTCTCTTTCCTTTCCCCCCTCTTCTACCACTTTATCCCCTTCTTCCGCCATCTCACCTGCCTCCACCACTTCCTCACCATCTCCCTTCACGACCTCCTCAGACCCTGCCTGTCTGCTGTCCTGCTGTGCTTGCCAAGGTGATGATGGGGAGGACAAAGATGATAAGAAGGAGACTTGCTCTTTGACCTCTTTTTCTACTTCACACTGTTCAGGGGAAGCGAATGACATCTGTTGGAGGATTATGTCCACTTCCTTTTTCTCTTCTTCCACTATCAGCACCTGGTCAACTTTAGCCATTCCTGTGTTGGTGGCAGCGGTGGGATCTAAGTCAAGGGTGGGAATGTACAGGGACAGCTCATAGGGTCTAGAAGGGCTCCTAGTGGAGGAGTCAGGCTGCACACTAGGCTCCATGTGGTCGGCCCAGGACTCAGACTTGGTGGGGATGAAGATAGGAGGGTCTGGGTTGAGCTGGACAGGGGTAGCTTCGGGGTCAATGGTGAGGGTAGGGGGTTCAGAGTAGAGCTCTGTGAAGGAAGGGTCAGAGTGCAGTTGGGCTGGGGACTGCAGCTCCGCTAGGATGCAGTGATAATCTGTTGGGAGATGATATACTCACATGGACGCACATGACACAAGGTATCCCACATAAACCACACACCACATGGACTGAGTGACATGGACAATGGAACAGAGACTGACTATAGAGCATGCAACAAAACACCCACTAATTATGGTGACCCTCAGAGGGGACACTGGTGTCATGAATCATCAGCACAATATGCAGCACTTTTGTTTCACTTGAGAAACCCAACGTAAAAATGGTATAAAACAAATTATACTTACACTGACAAAAACAATAAATACTTATGTCCGTCACAGCTTTTAACAGTTTTATGACAAGATAGTTTTGTTCTTTAAAGGGATGGGTTCATATGCAGCCATTGAGATGGGATAAGAAAACAAAACAGAAATAAGTAAGGAATGGTAGAAATGTCCATATGTGTGATGAGTGGGTTTTATTAGTTAACAGTTGAGTGGGTGTTTAGTCATGCTCTCACAGAAAAGATGAAAGAGGATAGGAGGGGGCTTAGATTAAGATTTCTAGGGTAGAGGGGTCGATGCGAACCCAAGAGGGAGGTGGGTACGGGGGACACAGGGATATTGACACACAGGACAGGGGGGCAGGGAACGGATGAGAGGGGAGGAAGGGCCAGGACTAGGGCAGTGAGACCCTGCAGGTGATATTAGGGTGAGGACAGCAAAGGAGATGGGGGAGACAGGGTGGGACAAAGTGGGAAATGGGGTTTCTAAGGATTCCAGACTGTGGGACTGGCATAGGGTCACATAGGGAGACAGCTGGGGGGTGGGAGAAGAAGAGAGGACTTTGGCATCTCCTGTGGGTTTAAGACTTGGTGACTGAGGAGGAGATGAAGGAGTCAGCTGGGGTATGGGAGTAGAGGAGAGGGGTGTGGGTTGACTGGGTTCCCCAGTGGGTTGAGCCTGAGGACTCGAAAACTGAGCATTGAGGGAYATACTTGGAAGGGATGAGGGAGAGAGCTGGGGCATGGGAGTAGAGGACAGGTGTGTGGGTTGACTGGGGTCCCCAGTGGGCTGAAGACTTGGTGACTGGGAGATGAGAAGGAGACATGGAAGAGGAGAGGGAGCTGGATTGGGTGGTGGAGATGAGGGTAAAGGTGTGAGGTCCATGAGTGAGACAGAGGACTCATAACTTGGGGATCAGCGGTGTGGGCATAGTAAGGGAGAGAGGTGTGGAGGTCTGCAAGACCAAGAATGAATCAGGATTTAGGGAATGATTCTTAATCGAGGGAGACACTGGAATTGCAGAGATGGATGCGCTCTCATGAACAACAAAGCATGCTACTGGTGAGGACATACGACGATAAAAGAGAAACAAAGACACACAAAAAAAGCTAACAAAATACAAAAACGTATTAACAAGACAAGACAATGATGAATGAGAGGACAGAGAGATGATTTTGATTAGGTGGCTGTGAAGGGAATGGGGAAGTGCAGAGATGACAGCACAATACTCTTAATAAGCCGTTAGGAGCTGTTATAAGCTGCCCTGGAGATTGGGCTGTGGAGATGGACGAGCGCGTAAGAGGAAGAAGGTAGTCTGGTTTCACAGAGGACGAAGCTCTGTCATTCTATCCGGAGAGGGCTCAGAGGAACTGGAGGTAGATTAGAGAACTAGACAGATCTAGAGCTATAGATGAACAAAGTACAACAGACTGTCTGTTGAGTCTATGGCTACTCCATGCATTAGGGAAGAAAGGGGTTTATACAGTAGTGTCCTGTTGAAGGTACAAGGTAATCAGGTAAAAGCAGTGTGTTACAGCATGCAACTGGTTAGCATTATGGATAGTTTTAGTGTTTGTCATCAATTCATCTTACAAAACCTTTGGAGCACAAATGCTATTTGATTTTTAGAGGGCTTAAATAATATAAAAGGTCATGTCAATCAAGACCTCTCTAGAACATTTTGGGCTTAACATGCTATTCTCATCATCATGTTTGGTTGGTGTCAATTTAATAGGAGCCCAGTTATTTCAGAAAGTGAATTAAAATACATTTCCCGAATTGACTAAGTTAAAAGTGAACCCATGGCACTCTGCATGCTAACATTTCCTCACACTCATTTGAGTGTCAGAAAATGGTTAGACCGAAACTGACAAATAAAAACAGAAAACGAAGGGTCAGACATCAGCCTATCTAAGATAGGGTACTGTAGTCTCCATAGGCAAACTGCATTCAATAGTATAGCCAGGCAATTTGTTCTTATTTTTGCTACAGTTGTAAGGCAAAAACAAAAGAGGTAGCAGGAGAGGTAAGAGGTCAGCTAGATGGAGCTAAACTTTACCATCAGCCTGATCCAGGTAAACAGCGTTATCATCGGCAAAACTTCTCGTGCCTGAAATGTTACCATAGTCAAATATCGGCCCCTCCAGTAAAGTCACAATATCCATCCGATTGACTTTGGTCAGCACTGCAGTTAAGGCATCCGCTGTAAGAAAAACAGACAACCCGGAAGATAGTCAAACAAAGACAAGACACTGTTGTACAATATGACAGTTGTCTGAACAATATGCACTGTTCCTTAACCCAGATGTTGTCATTGTCATAACTCTTGCAAGGTAAATAGTTTACAATCACACTGCAGTGTATGAAGGTGAAAAAAGGGTTGCCGTATTCTTCTCTTCTACAAGGAGACTGGGCCAAGTTATATTTTCCTGTACTAAACATTATGTCCTTAGTAGGAGCATGAACATAATATGTGACTTCATATTAAGCTGAATGACAGCTGCATTAGGAATCTTAACAAACATAGAAGCCATTCTGCTTCTACATAAGTCCTTTCAATGTCATTCAGTATGAAATATTTACAGACACGAAGAGAGGGAAAGACAGGGAGTTCAGAAGGAGAGGGATGAGAGAGGTAGTGAGGCCTTTTTTATGGACATGGAAAAATACAGTAGCGAGGTACTCTGTAGTACATAATCATACAAGTGTAATAGTGAGATGTGATAGAAGAGAAAGCCATAGTGGGTAGAAATACATTTGGGAGAAGGAGASACACTCACTCGTTGCGTTTTTACCGTCCCGGCTGACCCATTTCTTTAGCAGCATGAAGCTCTGCGCCGTCAAGGAGTTGGGGTGCTCCACTCGGATGTGGTTGATCTCGTCGACAGAAAAGTTCATTTCCCGAGCCAGCTCTGCAAACGCATCCAAAAATACATTACATCACAACAGTTCATTTTTAGGATTTAGTCTAGTCTTAGTCATTTTGACTCAAATATCATTAACCTTTTACTGCAGTGGGCTAAATCAGGGTAACACAGAGTGTTTCTTGGTAGTCTTAAACAAATCTACTTTGAAACAAAAGTATACAACTCACACACATGGTTAAGGACTTTAAAAAAGAAGACACCTACCTGTACCATGTCAGATATAGTTGAAATGTATTACATTTTTTGTTTGCATCCCAATATTACACTTTATATACATCAAAGACTGAAATATATATTTTAAAAAGCATTGACATAGAAACTGGATTTTCTGCYTTTAAAAAATAATGTTTATGAATGATGAAATTAAGAAAGATATTCTTTATTTTTTATTTGTAAGTATATTTAAAAAAAATAAACATTCCACCCATGAGGCCACTAGAGGGCGACACTGCAAATCACATACAAAACAAACTTAAATTTAAATTGGATTTCATGTAATGGACATACACAAAATAGTCCAAATTGGTGAAGTGAAATGGAAAAAATTACTCGATAAAAAAATAAATATATATATTAAAACGGAAAAGTGGTGCATGCATATGTATTCACCACCTTTGCTACGAAGCCCCTAAATAAGATCTGGTGCAACCAATTACCTTCAGAAGTCACATAATTAGTTAAATAAAGTCCACCTGTGTGCAATCTAAGTGTCACATGATCTGTCACATGATCTCAGTATATATACACCTGTTCTGAAAGGCCCCAGAGTCTGCAACACCACTAAGCGAGGGGCACCACGAAGCAAGCGGCACCATGAAGACCAAGGAGCTCTCCAAACAGGTCAGGGACAAAGTTGTGGAGAAGTACAGATCAGGGTTGGATTATAAAAAATATCTCAAACTTTGAACATCCCACAGAGCATCATTAAATCCATTATAAAAAAATTGTAAGAATATTGCACCACAACAAACCTGCCAAGAGAGGGCCGCCCACCAAAACTCATGGACCAGGCAAGGAGGGCATTAATCAGAAAGGCAACAAAGAGACCAAAGAAAACCCTGAAGGAGCTGCAAAGCTCCACAGCGGAGATTGGAGTATCTGTCCATAGGACCACTTTAAGCCGCACACTCTACAGAGCTGGGCGTTAAGGAAGAATGGCCAGAAAAAAGCCATTGCTTAAAGAAAAAAATAAGCAAACATGTTTGGTGTTCACCAATCGTTGTCTCTGATTGGGGACCATATTTAGGTAGCCATTTTCCCTTTGGTGTTTGTGGGTTCTTATTCTATGTTTAGTTGCCTCTGCACTATTTCATATAGCTTCACATTTCGTTTGTTTTGTTAGTTTGTTCAGTGTTCTTTCTTTATAAAGAAGAATGTACGCATACCACGCTGCACCTTGGTCCGATTCATACGACGAACGTGACAGTCTGGCGCAAACCCAACATCTCTCATCACCCCGAGAATACCATCTCCACAGTGAAGCATGGTGGTGGCAGCATCACGCTGTGGGATGTTTTTAATTGGCAGGGACTGGGAAGCTGGTCAGACTTGAAGGAATGATGGATGGCGCTAAATACAGGAAAATTCTTGAGGGAAACCTGTTTCAGGCTTCCAGAGATTTGAGACTGGGACGGAGGTTCACCTTCCAACAGGACAATGACCCTAAACATACTGCTAAAGCAAGACTTGAGCGGTTTAAGGGGAAAAATGTTAATGTCTTGGAATGGCCTAGTCAAAGCCCAGACATCAATCCAATTGAGAATCTTTGGTATGACTTAAAGATTGCTGTACACCAGCGGAACCCATCTAACTTGATGGAGCTGGAGCAGTTTTGCCTTGAAGAATGGGCAAAAATCCCAGTGGCTAGATGTGCCAAGCTTATAGAGACATACCCCAAGAGACTTGCAGCTGTAATTGCTGCAAAAGGTGGCTCTACAAAGTATTGACTTTGGGGGGGTGAATAGTTATGCACGCTCAAGTTCTGTTTTTCTTGTCTTATTTCTTGTTTGTTTCACAAGAAAAAAATATTTTGTATCTTCAAAGTGGTAGGCATGTTGTGTAAATCAAATGATACAAAAAATCTAAAATCAATTTTAATTCCAGGTTGTAAGGCAACAAAATAGAAAAAATGCCAAGYGGGGTGAATACTTTCGCAAGCCACTGTATGGGTTGCACCTCTGTTTGCACCTCTGTTACTCAGTCGCATCATTGCCGTTGTTATCAACGTTCCACAGACGTCGCAGCCACATTGATGTCCAAAAGTAGAACGAGGGCTAATGACTTTGAATGGGAGCTAATGACGGTCTCGCACAGTGATGTAGTCGAGCCTGAATCAAGTCCCAAGTCCCCTGTGCTCGAGTCCAAGTCCCAGTGCTCGATTCCTGGACCAAGTGCTCAAGTCTGAGTCACTAGGTCCACATTAACTCAAAATGAAGTTATTCACCCAGTCAGATGTAGCGTATTGGCAAGAGGAATGTTGTCAATAAATAGTTTGATGTCCCTTTTCCTTTCTTTTGATGTCCCTTGTCCCTGATGAGATTTACCAAATGTTACTTTGCATATAGGCTACTGGTAATGTTACCAGGGCCACGTTCAGTTGCAAAACGTTCTCGAACGTTGCAGTTAGAAATTCCATGAATAGAGCCGACATTATTCCTTATTCAACATGTCAGAGGCATGTTTGTTCTACATAGTATGTTTCTATCTGAACTTTTCAAAATGTTGTGTGCTTCTGAACACGCGCCAGGTTTRTAATGAGGTAACATGACTGAACAAGGTGTAGCCTAAACAAATGGTAAACGGTCCGGTATGCAAGTAACCTAGTTTTAGAACAGCCTGCGATATGCTTTATGAATGTAAAATGCTGCCCGCCAATGCATAATAGAAAGAAAATAAATTAGTGCCAGTATTATGGGTCTTATCTTTTGAGAGGTAATGGCTTGAATCAAGCCATTTTCACTGAGGAAAAGAGGGAGACTTGGCTACAAATCTTYGCTATGAAATGCAGTGGGGACTGTGGGATYAAWWTTTTTTTTTAACCTTTATTTAACTAGGCAAGTCAGTTAAGAACAAATTCTTATTTACAGTGACAGCCTACCAGGGAACAGTGGGTTAACTACCTTGTTCAGGGTCAGAACAAAATAGTTTTTCCTTGTCAGTTCGGGATTCAATCCAGCAACCTTTCGGTTACTGGCCCAACAGTTAAACCACTAGGCTACCTGCCATCCCAGTGGGAGGGTTGAGCGAGACTACAAATTCAAAGACAGCCTACTTTTTTTATAAACAACTCAATGCTGCTATTGTTTTTAATTTCGGGAAAGCAGCTTGTGTTTCTTAACCAGGCAAAGGGTAGCTAACTAGAAGGCCAAACTGGTCTCAGAGCATCTCGTATTATTCTGTATGTACACTCCATTTAGTATGATATGTTACATTTCGTATGGGATGTATTAATTTGTGGATTTACATCACCAAGTTCGTATGAAATGTTACGAATTACAATTTGTATTATATGTTACGAATTTACAACACGTGCAATATTTTACTAATTTGCAAAACGTACTATGTTACGAATTTGCTAAACGTATGGTACTTTACGAAGTCTAGCTAGGTGGCTAACGTTAGCTAGGCTAGGGGTTATGGTTAAGGTTAAGTTTAGGAGTTTGGTTAAAGGGTTAGTGGAAGGGTTTGCTAACATGCTAAGTAGTTGCAAAGTAGATAAAAAGTAGTAAGTCATAGAAAAGTTGCTAATTAGCTAAAATTGTCCCTGATGAGATTCAAACTCACAACCTCTGGGTTACTAGATGTTTGCGTTATACGCCCACCCACCCTGACCAACCACCCATAAGTAACCATCTGTCTTATGTAACCATACCAAACGCAGGGTTGGGTAGCTTACTTTCTAAATGTAATCTGTTACAGTTGCTAGTTACCTGTTCAAAGTTTGGGTAACTTTTGGATTACCCTAACTCAGTAAAGTAATCTGATTACATTCAGTTACTTTTAGATTATTTTCCCCTTAAAAGGCATTAGAAGAAGACACAAATGTATGTTACCAATTGAACCACATCTATTGCAGGATAAATCAATGTTAAAGTTGACATAGCTGGCCATATATGGATGTTAAATTGTACTTTATGGGTTGGATATGTAGGCTCCTTCTAACCCATCGCTTTCTACTACATATATTAATACGATTAAATTATATCTTTACATTAAAAACCAAAGTCTATCAGAATTCCAGTCATTCCAATAAATATTATACCCTTTGATCTTCAAGAATAGGACTTTGAAATATGGAAGTAGAGATTAGCCAAATAACCCCAAAACTAAGGACTTAATAGCCAGCCCTACTGTTTCTGATTTTGTTGTCATGGAGGACTGATTGGGGTCATTGATTTGAGTTGAAAAATAAATGCTGCGCTCATGGAATGGCATGCTTTGAGCGCGACTGAAAGTGCTATTTACATGTGAAAAATGAATGCCATATGCTGCATTTGCTATAGGCCTACTGTTTACCTTTTTGTTTTGTGACACTTTGATATCTTGATAATATGCAATTGTTTAAAAGGCAAATCCACAGATGAAACAATAACAAAACGGTCGCCCCGCCTGTGTTTTGGTAAAAAGCTGAGCGATGGGCCTGGAGAAATGTAACCACCCTCAGATTAATAGACAGAGCTATGAATGCAAGGACTGACCATCCATGATATCAAAATGTATGTTTTAACCATGTTATTAGGCTACATTTACAATGTTTACAAACATTGGAGAAAAACAAGCTTATATTTTCATGGAGTGTGACAGTTGAACTAAGCTCATGATGCATTTATAAGTTATATTCTTCAAGAATCAATGGATATATATACAGTGCCTTCGGAAAGTATTCAGACCCCTTGGCTTTTCCCACATTTTGTTACCATACAGCCTTATTCTAAAATGGATAACGTTTTTTTTGTAATCCACAGAAATCTACACACAATACCCCATAATGACAAAGCGAAAACATTATAAACAGAAATACTTATTTACATAAGTATTCAGACCCTTTTCTACGAGACTCAAAATTGAGCACAGGTGCATTATCTCCCTCAACAACTTTAAACATCTGCTATCTGAGCAGCTAACCGATCGCTGCAGCTGTACATAGTCCATCGGTATATAGCCCACCCAATTTACCTACCTCATCCCCATACTGTTTTCATTTATTTGATGATTTATCACCCCAGTGTTAATCTGCTAAATTGTAATTATTCGCTCCTATGGCCTATTTATTGCCTACCTCCTCATGCCTTTTGCACACATTGTATATAGATTCTCTTTTTTTTTRRTCCCCCCCACTATGTTATTGACTTGTTTATTGTTTACTCCATGTGTAACTCTGTGTTGTTGTCTGTTCACACTGCTATGCTTTATCTTGGCCAGGTCGCAGTTGCAAATGATAACTTGTTCTCAACTAGCCTACCTGGTTAAATAAAGGTGAAAAAAWAATAATTCCTGTTTCCATTGATCATCCTTGAGATGTATCTACAACTTGTTTGGAGCCACCTGTGGTAAATTCAATTGATTGGACATGATTTGGAAAGGTACACACCTGTCTATATAAAGGTCCCACAGTTGACAGTGCATGTCAGAGCAAAAACCAAGCTATGAAGTCGAAGGAATTGTCCTTGGAGCTCCGAGACAGGATTGTGTCAAGGCACAGATCTGGGGAAGGGTAACAAAAGATTTCTGCAGCATTGAAAGTCCCCAAGAACATAGTGGCCGCCATCATTGTTAAATGGAAGAAGTTTGGAACCACCAAGACTCTTCCTAGAGCTGGCTACCCGGCCAAACTGAGCAATCGGGGGAGAAGAGCCTTGGTCAGAGAGGTGACCAAGAACCCGATGGTCACTCTGACAGAGCTTTAAAGTTCCTCTGTGAAGATGGGAGAATCTTCCAGAAGGACAACCATCTCTGCAGCACTCTACCAATCAGGCCTTTATGGTAGAGTGGCCAGACGGAAGCCACTCTACAGTAAAAGGTACATGACAGTCAGCTTGGAGTTTGCCAAAAGGCACCTAAAAACTCTCAGACAATGAGAAACAAGGTTCTCTGGTCTGATGAAACCAATATTGAACTCTTTGGCCTCAATGCCAAGCGTCACGTCTAAAGGAAACCTGGCACCGTCCCTACGGTGAAGCATGGTGGTAGCAGAATCATTCTGTGGGGAGGGACTGGGAGACTAGTCAGGATTGAGGCAAAGACGAACGGAGCAAAGTACAGAGAGAGAGTGCTCAGGACCTCAGACTGGGGCGAAGGTTCACCTTCCAACAGGACAATGACCCTAAGCACACAGCCAAGACAACGCAGGAATGGCTTCGGGACAAGTCTCTGAATGTCCTTGAGTGGCCCAGCCAGTGCCCGGACTTAAACTTGATTGAACAACTCTGGAGAGACCTATAAATATCTGTGTAGCAACGCTCCCCATCCAACCTGACAGAGCTTGAGAGGATCTGCAGAGAAGAATGGGAGAAACTCAGCAAATACAGGCGTGCCAAGCTTGTACCGTCCTACCCAAGATGCATCAAGGCTGTAATCGTTGCCAAAGGTGCTTCAACAAAGTACTGAGTAAATGGTCTGAATACTTGTGTAAACGTAATATTTCTGTTTCTATTTTTTTAATTAATTAGCKAAAAAATTATACAAGTTTAGACAGTTTTGCTAATTTATTCAAAATAAAAAACTGAAATATCACATTTACATAAGTGTACAGACACTTAACTCAGTACTTTATCCAAAATGTGGAAAAGGTCAAGGAGTCTGTCACGTTGGCATGAAGGATCGGGAGACAGACGCAGGAATGTGTAATAGTTGTTTTTATTGTACCCAAATTACGGCGTGCCGTGTAAAGGAACGGGGATGAAGACCAAACACTATACAAAAACACAGGGTTGAAACCCAAACAAAAAGAGCGAGGAGTACCTTGAATAAATAACACACACGCACAATGATTAACACATGGGAGGAGACCAGTAATCATCTGCGCAATCCACAAGGACATGAAAGCCCAAAACACACAGCACATGTACTCACACGCACCAACGGACATTGTAACAATAATCGCCAGCCCAATGGAAATCAAAGGGCACACTTATACAAGTACTAATCAGTGGGAATAGGGGACCGGTGTGTGTAATGAAAGTTCCGGAGGGATCCGTGACAGTACGCCCCCCCCCCCCCCGCTACGCGCAACACCAGTTTCAAGGACGTTCACAGGAACGCAGTGCGGGTCGATCGGGACCCGATGCAGCTGCTGAAGTTGCGTCGTCGTCGGGCGGGCCAGTTGCCGCTGTCAAAGTGGCGTCGGACGGACCAGTAGCAGTGGCGTCGGTCGGACGGACCGGTTGTGGCTGCCGAAGTTGCGGCGGCGCCGGACGGACCAGTGGCAGCGTCATCGGACGGGCCATTCCCGCTGTCTCCCTAAATGGTCGATTATTCTGTCACGTTGGTATGAAGGATCGGGAGACAGACGCAGGAATGCGTAATAGTTTTTTTAATTAATCCCAGATTACGGCGTGTATAGGCACGAGGATGAAGACCAAACAAACATGTAACACTTGSCATTCTCTCAACCAGCTTCATGAGGAATGCTTTTCCCACATATGCTGAGCACTTGTTGGCTGCTTTTCCGTCACTCTGCTGTCCAAATCATCCCAAACCATCTCAATTGGGTTGAGGTCGGGTGATTGTGGAGGCCAGGTCATCTGATGCAGCACTCCATCACTCTCCTTCTTGGCCAAATAGCCCTTACACAGCATGGAGGTGTGTTTTGGGTCATTGTCCTGTTGTAAAACAAATGATAGTCCCACTAAGCACAAACCAGATGGGATGGCGTATCGCTGCAGAATGCTGTGGTAGCCATGCTGGTTAAGTGTGCCTTGAATTCAAAATAAATCACTGACCAAGGAGGAGAGTGATGGAGGAGAGTGTTGCATCAGATGACCTGGCCTCCACAATCACCCGACCTCAACACAATTGAGATGGTTTGGAATGAGTTGGACCGCAGAGTGAAGGAAAAGGAGCCAACAAGTGCTCAGCATGTGGGAAATCCTTCAAGCATTCCTCATGAAGCTGGTTGAGAGAATGCCAAGAGTGTGCAAAGCTGTCATCAAGGCAAAGGGTGGCTATTTTGAAGAATCTGATTTTTTTWATATATTTGGATTTGTTTAACACTTTTTTGGTTACTACATGATTCCATTGTTTTATTRCATAGTTTGATGTCTTCACTATTATTCTACAATGTAGGAAATAGTAAAATAAAGAAAAAACCTGGAATGAGTAGGTGTGTCCAAACTTTTGACTGGTACTGTATATAAAATGTATATGTCCAAAAATGGATGTAGCAACTACAGATTGCCCCCTTAAGTCTATCAAAAGTGTACGAGTTTGAGCATGTGTCCATTAGGCCTATGTATTTATACATTTTTATCTGTATGAATTAGATTGAGCAATAAAATCCCCACTTTTATTCCATAGGCTGGGATCTGCACTATGCAGTTTTGCAAGAGCACATTTTTCACTGGCTGTCCACTGGTTTCAAAAACAATGATTGATACAGTAAGCAGCTTAAACTTCTTGAATTCAACCATTATTGGGTTCAAATACACATTTAGATTTGTGAACAGCCATCCACAACAACCACATTCCGTAAGGCACAAATAGCTAAATGAGAGAGCAGCAGTGTGATTCACATCAATGCGCTATGTAGATATCAATAATGAGTGATATCTGTATCGCCGTAGACTACACCACTGCTGTCATCCTTACCTCCAAGGGTTTATTCAAGTTGGATAATCTTTTGATGCCGACAGAAGTCGCACCATTGGAAGACATAGCTTGGACTGTAGCCTACAAAAGCCTATTCTTGTTATTTTCCCGCGATCCATCAAACCTATTTGGTGTGTCATCATAGTGGTCTCTGACTTGTTGTCAGACTCGCTCAGATGGAACAAACTTAAACTTGCACCTTTTTCAATGTTGATTTGAATGTCATTGAGAAAACAGAGAAGTGTCAAAGTTTTTTTCCGCAAACATCCTTTCTGAATTTAAAAGTAATCTTCAAAATAATCATCTAGGTTTGCAAAAGTATCTGTAATCTAACTACAATATTTTTGCTGGTAACATAACGGATGACAGTTAACGTTTCTGTTACTCCCCAACCCTGACCAAACGTAACATATCATACTAATTTGAGTGTCCCGGATTGACATTTACTATGTTACGTTTAGTCTGAGACCAGGCTGAGAAGGCTGGTGGTGACTGGTTAGCTACAGGGAAGCAAAAGAGTCTCCTTCGTGATGTGTATAATCGGAGGTGGAACAGCCGGGGCGAAGCCCGTCTGTCTGCCCACACTCATCGCTTGCTACCCCTCAGCTCAGCAGATGATGTAGGCTGTATGTACCGGGTGCGGCTCGTCCTTCCCACTGCTGAACAGAACTTGCGCTGCATATCTGTGCTGTTAATATTAATTGTGCTTATTACTGAAAAGCTCTCAATCGCTCCAAAAACTCTTGTCCAGTCCACTTAGAAGTCAGATTTTAGRCAGAGATAATTTTCTCTCGTCTCGTTTTAGTCAACTGAAATGAAAAATAATTTTCAGTTTTTTGTGGGTCTATTTAGTCAATTATAGTCTCATCAAATACCACAGAAAAATGTGTTTTACAAATATTTTAAGTCAATATTTTTTGTTGACGAAATTAACACTGCATCAGTTCAAGGCATCCATTTCTGCACATGCATGAGTATGTAGAGCTGCAGTGTAAGAAGAGCATCACTCTGTAAAGGGCACTGTTTCCTCACAATAATATCTATGTTGTTTTCTTGAGAGAGGGGAAAGCAGAAGAATAGAGAGCCATGAAGACAGATGGTACTGAGACCAGGGAGCACTATTTCCTTACCAGTCCAGCTAAGTCCCAGGTGGTCGGCCACAATGGCCATCCGCAGGTCTGTTCGCTCACAGGGACTCTGAGGACCTAAAGGGCAGAGATAATCTAAATAATCAACACGGTTCAGTACCTTTTCTATTGACTGAAATAGGAGTACAGAGGACTCTTTCCTTTTCTGGCCAAGCGTGGTATTTTCCAAATGATATAAAAGCAAACTGAGTTTTTTGCAGCCTCTCCTCTGTGTTTGATATATAAATATTGAATCAACAGGTTTACTGTAAATGTGCATTTTATTATTCAATGGCTTGTTTAGGCTGACAGCACTTCAGATCTAGTTTCCTGAATGGCAAGAAAAGGCAGAATAGACACTATATGACGGACTACAGTGGGTTATTTGGACACAGGTGCTCTGTGAATGTTTGTGAATATGTATCCTCTAAGCAGGCAGTAACTATCATAAGAACCATACAAACAAAATAATGTAAAAATGGGTCAAAAGAGTCATGTACTCGTAGGAACTCTAGGGTGGATTCATAGTTCTTAAATGGGACTACACAGTACACATGCGGACAACCTTTCTGTTTTTGCTAAGGCTAATTAGCTCAGAGACACAACTTGACCATGAAATAGAATAAACTAGAACTGCTGTTTTCAGTAGCCACCCTGCACAGACAGACAGATAGACAGACTCAGTAGCCGTCAACAGGAGACTGGCTGTGCCAGTGCACCAGTCACTACTCTGGCATGCTGAGGTATCTGACAACTAAGGGGTTGAGGGGAGGAGGAGAATCTGACAAGGACAAGTACAGTACACAGTACATAGATGACGATGACAGAATGACAGCTACTGTTTGAAGAGAATAAACACGCCACAGGCAATCAATCACAACGACTTCATGCAACTAAGGTTTTAACAAGTGTGAAAGTTTTACAAACTAGGCTTGATCTCCGCGACGGGGGGCGCCCGAGGCCCCGCAACCTGACTGCCCTCCTTCCCACCAGTCCGCCTACTCCTCCTGCTCCTCTCACTGCCGGAGGCCCTGTCGACCTTWGCCCTTACGGACAAGGCCCCGGCCTCAGCTCTCGAGCCTCTACCAGACCTCGACGAGCGGGAGGGCTGAGAGGGGMCCGACAGAGAGGTGCTCCTGGAGGTGCTGTCTTCCTCGGACTGTTCTCCCTGTGTCTTTTTCTCTTCYTCTGARAGGCGGTRGGCCAGCTTTAGCGTCTCCCCGCTAATGCCCTTAAAGTACTCGATGGTGCGTTTACAAACCTCGCTGSCGTTRTCCCTACTCGTCTCACCTGKCGAGCTAACCTGAGARCTGTRTTTYATGGYSAACCTGGAGGMWAACTGTATYGCTACTCTRTCCCTGSTAGACTGAGRTGTTACCTGCACTGATATTGGGGAGRTGGMTGTGCTGCTCTTTTTAATATCTTTGATTGGGATTCTAGACCTGGGCTCTACRTTGGCAATGACAGGCTCTGCTCTTCTCCTSKCCTCAGCCTTYACAACCTGTTTGGGTTTTTGCTTCCCTATTGCTGTGCCTTGTGTARGAAAAGACCACCCTGGCGCTTTGACAGGCAGCCTAGACTTTTGCTGCTTCYRCTCAGCTTCCTTGATGGCTTCACTTTSTCTTTGTTCAGCCTGAACACTGRTTTCTTCTACTCTCTCTASAGAGTCWCTACAGAACAAAGCTTCAATCCTACTGGCTTTCTGAAGMGTGGGTTCAGAKGACGACTGCAAATTAAACACSACACTGCCACARTGTATATAGTTAGCCTGSACGCTWGAGGACTCAAGGTTATTGTTGTTATTGCAGTTCTCTGCAGGYTAATCTRTTCTTTCTGACAGCTTTGGGTCTSTGTATCRGCTAYACWGACTCRCCACTGACTGGTRTTCCAAGRTAATGTARTCTGKCATCTGACTTTCTGACKTCTCTGCCTTARAWTCTMTGWGATCCCCKGAGTCTTTTTTCACTGTAATMGKMARMSCRATRRRKATSMMYYTGSGMYWMRMMYYMTRYYSMTRAYKMMRKGWYYRCGTYAWMGWGSATGWAGWRMRGGRRWCMGRMWCASRYYKASSKGKAMSYGRARKGCRASWGRCAGTGCCAGTCTGTGCAGGGCTGCACTTTGCTGATGTGCTGCTGTCTGTGGCAGTCTCTAKCTTCACCCCTTCACCCCTCTCCCCTGTTTTTGACTGAGAGGTAACTACCCCCGGACTCTTACCCCCTCTCCCCTTGTCCCCTGATTTCCCATCAGAGGAATGCTCACCAATCTGGAAAAATTGAAGTCTCTCTTCAACAAAGTCCCGCTTGCTCATGTCAATTGCACCACTGCGCGTCATCTCAAACATCTTCCCCTCATGGAAGGGGAAAGGGTTAGGCTCGCTAGTCGGTGTGCTRTCGTCAGTCGGGGTTCTAGCAGGGGTAGTGTCTGGAGTGGTGGCTTGCGATTTGTCCTCCACAGACAAACCGAAAGGCTTGGGATCTTCTTCTCTCGCTTTGGCATCAAACACCCCTTCTCCTTCTTCCCCTTTGCTTGACCAGGGGTCAAAGTCTAAGCCTTTCGTGGCGACTGTTTTGAAGGTAGAGTTTAACTCCTCTTCGAGTTGACAACGAAAATAGTTATCTGCAAAGTCTTGTCTATCGCCCTGTCTATCTGGATGTCTTCCCTCAAGAGTGTAGTCTTTTTCATCTCCGGTGTTTTCGTCTGAGTTTGCTTTCCCATTATCCCCTCCATCCTCACTTGGTGTTTTCTCCTCCTCTATGACTTCAAGCTTTGATTGACTAAAGGAACGATCACATGTCTTGCCGTCATTGGACAGGCTGGATGTCTTAGGGTCTTGTTCACTCAACCCATCATCCTCATCTTGAAGGTCATAGCCATCGAGAGAGTCTATTTCAGTAGCATCTGTGTCATGAGAGAACTCAGTTGTGGCTATGGAGCAGTCTGTGATTGACTGGTCATTTTGCTCCAAGTCTTCCTCCTCTGCTTTTACAACGCCATTAGTACCTGGCTCCTTGTTGTTTCCGTTCCTCTCAGGCTTTTTGGGTTTCAGACGCTTCTCTCCTTCCTCCTTCTCCTTCATCTTGAAGGTGTACTTTTTGTTGGGGATGGGATGGAAGATAGACTCATCATCACTAGAGTTGCTGTCATCTGCTCCAGGGGGAACTGGAGACGGAGGCTGAACCCTGATGATGGGCTCTGCAAGGAGGTGCTGATCATGCTCCTCTTGGAGGTTCACCTCCATCATCTCTGTCTCAGCCTCTGAGGAGGCACAAGACCCCCTCTTKTCAGGGTCAGAATGCTCTGCCTCTAAAGGCGGAGGTGGGGGAAACTCAATGTAAGCGACTCGTTTCTCTTTGGGTCGTTTCAATGTTTCCTGGTTTCTGTTGGAGGGTTCTGATGAGGCAGGCTTGGTTTTCTCTGGCAGAGACTCCCTGTAGATGAAGGTCTTTCCTTCGTCTTCCTCAGACTCCTCTGCTATTGGACTGGGCATGCCGGGCATATATCCAATCACGGAATCTGTCTTTCTGGAGGCAAGGCTCACCTCCTCAGAGCTTGGTGTCTCAGGAGTAACAGGACTCTTGCCAGAGCTGTCCATGAAAGTTACTTGCTCTAGAGTGTCATCCTCTGGGCTGCCTTGAGGAGATGGGGGCTGTTTTTGTTTGACAGTATAAAATGCTCCCCGTGTCTCGTGCACTGTTCGGCTCTCGTGACTCACTATTTTTTGGTACGTTCCCAGCAGCCCAGATGTTTCTTTTTCATATTGCTTGCCCACTTGGATGCTTACATAAACTGGCAATGGTTTGATGTCTTTGAAACCCTCAGT
This sequence comes from Salvelinus sp. IW2-2015, assembly GCF_002910315.2. NCBI lineage: Eukaryota > Metazoa > Chordata > Actinopteri > Salmoniformes > Salmonidae > Salvelinus > Salvelinus sp. IW2-2015. Next base: position 42,986,231 of record NC_036858.1, read on the forward strand.
GACAACTACAGGGGTTATGTTTTCCAAGTATTCTACTTGGTCGCTATCTATACCATTACATACTACAGTTGACTGACTACTATCATAAGAATCTGAGGATTTTTCTACTGATGAGTCGTTTGTAGATTTGTTGGCTTCAGAGCTGCCATGTAACCGATTTCTAGCTAAAGTAGGTATTTGTGATCCTGCCCTTTCACACAGTTTAACAGAGGTATCTAACTTTAATGATGTGGATTGATGATTCTCTGAGAAACTACACGGCATTCTAACAGGAATTTGCGATTCCGAGTTTTTTTTTAGACTACCGGTACGTACATCACTACTATTTGGGTTTTCTCGAACCACAAACTCTGTGTAAATAGTTTTCTTGGTTGTCTCTTCTTTACTGGTTATTCCATCTCTAAAGCCCTGCAGTTCTCTTTGTGAATTTCTGTCATTGCCATGCGCATCTTGAACTAACGTGTGAGCTAGTTTTGACACTTGGGGTTTATAGTTTCCATTTCCATGACATTCCCAAGTTTTGAAGGACTTTTTTTCTTCCTGTTCATTTCCGTTTGTGCCGTGTTTAGGAGATGAGTAAATATACCTATTAGCACTGGGGCTTGGTCCACTAGATCCTCTTACCTCACTTTCTAGAACCTTCCTTGTACATCCTGGACTGTCTGGTGATTTGGGGATATCTGAGCCAGCAAAGACTTGATACACAGGCAGCGTACTTTCCTGGAGTTTTCTTACTGGGGCATTTGATGTTTGTCCCCATTGTGGACCCTTTTCTTGCTTCTGAGCCTCTTGTTCAAATTTTWGCCTAACAGCGCTGACTTTGGAGGATGACATTTCAAATGGTTTAGAGGCGTCACCTGCATTACCCTGTGAAGTGCCATCACCTGGTTTTCTATTGTCATCATTATACTGTAGTAAAACTCTCCTCTCTGGGCTGCTCGGTAAACTAGCACATTTTCTATCATTGGAGCCAAACCTGTCCCTGAAACGTTCTCTACATTCCTCACCACTGCTCCCATTCTTATAGGTTGATCTTTCAGGACTGCTGTGCGTAGAGCTAGGCCCAGATCGTGTTTCCCTAAAGTCTGACCTGCGGGACTTCTTCTCAGGGGATGAGAGCTCATCGTTCAGTTTCTCTGTCTTATCACGAAAAAACTGAGAGACTTCYCTAAGCTTTTCCTCTGCTTCCTTAACAGTTCTGTCTACTCTGTCTTCATATATTAGCTTTTCTCTATTCTGGTTCTGTCTGTCATCAGTGACACGCATCCAAACAGAGTGCTTTGGGCTACCAGGTTCTGAGGAATACTGCAATAATGTTAGTTTGTCAAAGTTATCATCTACATTGGCAATTTGACCTGATTTGTCAATGTTTGATGACCTCAAAATATATTCTTGCCTTGATCCACTAGACCTTCCCTGACGATAACGACTCCTATCTGGGGATTGAAAACGAGACCTGTCCCTTAAATACTCCTCAGTGTCAGAGTGAGACGAGTCTGGTTTCTCAGAGAGAAGCATTTTGTCTGCAAAGTTGTAAGACTCTCCTCTGAGTTCTGATGATTCATCATCATTATATTCCACTGACTGCTGGCTGAGAAGCTTCAGGGCTTTGTACGAGTCATCTGCCATGAGCTGTGCAGAGCTTGGACGACTGTCGTCTTCCTGTGACATGGGCGTGTTTACTCTGGAAGACTCTAGGTAACAGGGGAGCGATTCTTCAGGCTCCTCCTCTCCCTGTCGTGACAGTCCACTGTTCCCTTGGTAGAAGTACATCTCCTTCTCTGGGTCATTTTTTGTTTCCCGGATGATGACCTCAGTTGGTTCAGTTTTGTTGCCCTTTTCAATATGAACCTCGATTATTCTTTCAACTTTGGGCTTTGAGTTTATATCCCTCTGCGATGTGTCATCATTGCCGGCCCTGTGCTCAAACAGTCCAGCAAGTTCTCTGGAGGGATCCCTGCCMGACTGGAAAGCTTTCATGATATCATGCACTGACATTGATTCTTCAATCCTCTCTGATGTATTCTCTTTACTCTGGGGTTTGTGGTACACCATTCGTGTGGTAGTCGTGATGTGGGTCTCTTCCTTCACACGCATGCTCTTGCCCATTGAGTCATCGTCCGGGCTGATTTTCATCTGAAATGATTTKGTTTGGTCCACATTGGATGCATTCAGACCTTTGGGTTCTGCATCAGTGTATCGAACTGCCCTTGTATCCTCCATCATTGGTTGCTTGTTATCTTCAGGAGACTCATAACTCCTAATAACACGAACAACCTCAGTCCTTGTCTCCGTGATTACTGGTGGAATATCCTGGAAAAGCGTCTTGGGTCCCATGCCTTCTGCACTCTGTGGGGCAGATGGCGTCCTTTCACTCCTTGTCTCAAAGCCACTGTCTGAGAGGGGACTCTTGTCCTGGTCATGTGAGATGTCATCTGGAGATTCTAACATGGCGTCAGGCCCAAATAGCACATCTGCTAGTTTACAGAGCTCCTTTTCTGAGGCAGAGGACCGCATGTTTGCGGGTGGCATTTTCAGCTTGTGCTCAGGTTTAAGCATACGTTTCTGTTTCTCCTCCCCTTCTCTTCTAACCTCATCAGATCTATGCTTTACATCTGCAATTTTTGAGATAGAGCTACTGCCAATGTCATTTGTCAAGTAGTCTACTACCTTCGATAGATTGAAATCTCTGTCTGGTATAGTCTTAGTTTTGATTTGAGGGACCACTGTCTCATATCTTGGTGGATAACTCCAGTTGCTTTGCTGGGGATCCACTGGCACTTGTTTAGAGAACTGTGCCTCATGTGTTGTATTTGTTTTAAAAGCTGTCTTGTTATCCTTGACCGTATCCTTGGTTAGTATCTCACTAACTTTGACCAGGTCCTGTTTCACTTTCTCTACAATTCTGTAAGGCTCCTCGTCCTCCATTCTAGCCTCTTTGGGGAAGTCAGACTGGAAACCTTTGGAGGCTGAACTTGGTTCTGTTTGCAAGATGTTAGACATCCGTATCAAGTCCTCTTTCATTTCTGCCACGTCCTTCAGTATCTCTTGGCTGGAGGACAGCGGGGATGAGGTGGTGGATTTTAGGGCAGCCGGGGACATGAATAAGGGGGATTTGACAGGTGACAGAGTTCTGGCAAAGGAAGACTGGGCTTGAGAGTTTGTCTCAGCAGGCATAGTTTTTCGAGGGGACAAGAGGGCAGCAGCTGACTTTGACACCTCAGGGAGCTTTTTAAATTGGGGTTCTGGCAAAACATTTAGAATTGAATACACTGGGACAGTCATTGTGTTTGGTGGGTTTGGTGGGGACCTTAAAGAGGCATATAGGGAACTAGAGGCTGAGGATCTTATGGACTGGTAAGAGGATGACGCTGAGGAGGACATGGACTTGAGAGTGCCATATCCAGAGGCAGAGCAGGAATTGAACGTTTTTTCAACCTCATCAAAGGCTGCATTTACGCTTGTTGTTGCTGCATTGGTGGTTGCCTGTATCCTCCCCTGTAAGCTGCTGGAGAGTAGGGACGTGGGGGAGGAGGAGCGGTACTTTGTAGGGGAAACTGTTCCATTGATCAGAGCTGCAGCACTAGGAGGAGTGTTGGATTTAATTGGTGATGAGAGGGAGGAAAAGAGACTCCTTGAGGGGCTTGAGGGGTCTGCACTGGACCGGACAGAGGAGAGGCCAGGAACAGTTTTTATAGGAGAGGACGATGTTGTGGTGCCAGTGCCCACAATGACACCCTTGAATGGAAGAGTTGAACTGTACATGTTCAGTGAGGATTTAGGGGAAGCAGGTGGCGTCATGGCGATTGATGACCTTTCTAGCAGACACCCTCCACCAGTGGTGATAGGAGAGGTTCTAGTAGACAATGCTGCCAGTCCCTTGATGGAAACATGGTCTGGAACGCTTCTGACTGGCGATGACTGGAGACTGGGGGTAACCTGAACTGGGTACTGGGACTGCTGAACTACAGTCTTTATTGGCGATGAAATGGTCCTGTACGACCTGATGGGGGAAGCTACGTCGCTGACTGACTTGATGGAATGGGCCGGTGAGCCGCCTATGTTGGACTTGATGGGGGACGCCGAGGTGATGGACCACACGGACTTCAGTGGAGAGGCAGTGGGCGTGTTGGACGATGAACTGGAGTGGGAAACAAATCCAGACTTGGCTTGGCCAGGGACGGAGACAGGAACAGCCGACCACGCCTGATAAGATCTCGTTGAAAAGACAGGTTTGTGAGTGTAGCCAGTAGGCTGTGTTCTCGGCGAGCTCCGATCAGTTGTTTCTTGAATAACCAAACCAAAGATTTAACATAAATTCAACGGAAAATAATTGAAATAATAAAACAGAGGAACCAGAGAGAGAAAGTTGGAGTCAGTAAGGKCAATATTAATCAAAGCAGTAAGAATAATATCATTTATGAAACGTCAATTACTATCTAAACAAAGATGTGATGAAAAGTGATTGTTCAAGGTCAATGATCTGTCATAAAATAGAACAGATACAAGATAACACATGATGAAGCATACATGGCAACAAAATGCTTSACATAATAGTGAAGAAGAAACAATTTGAAACATACCAACACAACCATTCTATTGACCATTGATGTGCTTTGTCTGTTTGCCGTTTTGCTGCAGTGCCTTTTATATGTTTGGTGCACACCATGATCATATGTTTTCAATGCCAAAAATGACCCCACAATCCTTTTAGTATATTATTAGTGRAACAATTGTCTCAAGGGTTCACTTATTGATTGGTTCACAAGAAATTAATGCCCTGAACAATCACTAAGCCAATAAAAGTGAGGTGTTCTTCAAAATAATGAAAAAGATACAAGATAATAATTGTATTTGACATTTGGATGTTGCAATGCCAGTAGTTTTCACACAAATGTTATGAGACAAAAACAAGGAAAATATATTTCACAAAATGGAGAGGGTCTGCAAAGTATACTGACTAAAAATATAAACGCAACATGAAACAATTTCAAAGATTTTACTGAGTTATAGTTTATATAACAAAATCAGTCAATTGAAAGAAATTAATTAGGCCCTAATCTATGGATTTTACATGACCGGGCAGGGTTTCGTTCATGGGTGGGCCTTGGAGAGCATAGGCCCACATACTTGGCAGCCAGGCCCAGCCAATCAGAATTKATTTTTCACCACAAAAGGGCTTTATTACAGACAAAAATACTCCTCAGTACAACCCCCCACCGCCCCTCAGACGATCACACTATTTGAGAAGCCAGAAGTGGAGGTCCTGGGCTGGCGTGGTTACACGTGGTCTGCGGTTGTGAGGCCGGATGGACGCACTGCCAAATTCTCTAAAACGACGTTGGAGGCAGCTTATGGTAAAGAAATGAACATTCAATTCTCTGGCAACAGCTCTGGTGGACATTCCTGCTGTCAGCATCCCAATTACACGCTCCCTCAAAACTTGAGACATCTGTAGCATTGTGTTGTGTGACAAAACTGCACATTTTAAAGTTGCCTTTTATTGTCCCCAGCACAAGGTGCACCTGTGTAAGGATCGTGCCGTTTAATCAGCTTCTTGATATGCCACTCCTGTCAGGTGGATGGATTATCTTGGCAAAGGAGAAATGCTCACTAACAGGGATATAAACAAACTTGTGCACAACATTTGAGAGAAATAAGCTTTTGTGCGTATGGAACATTTCTGGGATTTTTTWAAATTTCAGCTCATGAAACATGAGACCAACACTTTACATGTTGCATTTATATTTTTGTTCAGTGTATAAGACACCAAGCAAGGGTTGTCCGGGATGGATATGAATCATGACGTGTATGATGACAGTATGGAAAGTGCTCATAATTCTACACTATTGATATATGAATATATCATAAAGGTAATATCGTACACGGCATATGAAGTTGTATAACGTTATTGATATTTTGTATGAACTGAGGATTTATGAAAGTAAAGATGTTAAACTCACTCGCTGCAGGGTCGGTCAGATAGCTGTAGCGCTTACGCAAAGCTAAGGAGGCAAAGGTATGACGTCGGTCTGGTTTTTCAGTCTGCAACAACAAAAACAACAAAATATCTTTTAACATAAAATAAAGATTGGATTTAAAATCCAAAAAGGTATATTCCCTTTTTTGACATTACGGCCAGAATTTCTCCCATTTTGTGATTTTGAAATCAAATCGAAATGATGCATTTTGCAGTGTGGGAGTCCATGTTGTTGAGGTAGTAGGCACTGCAAGTGATTGACTAAGAGATCCATGCTTTCCTCCGATTGGACAGATTGAGTGTGACCTTGGTGGCGCGATTTCAAGTGCATTAATCAATCTCATTTTGAAGAAACACATGCAATATGTGATTCTAAGATTTGGAGGAGTCCATTGAMATGTCAACAAGCTGACACTAAGAATGCAGCTGATCTTTAAAATAAATCATCCAACGAGGATGAATGTTCTTTTGAGATCACGAGACTTAATGTAAATGAAGGAAAACACTGAGAAGTAGCTATAAACCATTCCACATTCTTGTCATCTTCTGCTGACTAGGTTATATTGAGTTTTCCTCATGCAACAAATAACTCATTGGTCTTGTAGGTGTTTCCAAAGCATGCACAGAGATGGCTGAAACCACAACTAAGCTGGAGTACTATGCACTATGGAGCAGTTTATCCACTTCTATCTGCCACCCAAATGCACATCTATATCATTCTATATCTTAAAATAGTGTGGAGGGATGGTGTTTTCTACTAGCCTACTGAACACATATGGAACGAACGATATGGAAAATAAGCCAGGGTGTGGTACACAAATTGGTCCTCTTTGCTTGGGACGAGGACAATAATAATAAAACCAGTTGAATTGAACTGTCATTCATGCATTACACAAAGTCACTTGACTTCTCACCAATGACAAAGACTACTATCTGCTGCAAAAGGCTCGTATACATCATTAATCAAATAACGATAATCACCACACATTCATATACATTATCGATGCTAGCGTTCACAATAATAAAGCAACGGAAAAACAACAAAGCAGTTCATGCGATGAGCAATCATGTATTTACCTCATCATCGGGATCAGACTCCATCATGTCCTGGTGGTTCCCAAGATGCATTGCAGACAAGGGGAAAGATGACACAATGGACAGCGGGTGGTTTATAATAGGTGTGGGTGGAAATAAACATCAGGAAATGAGAATGAAGCAGCTGAGAGCAGCAAACCATATTGGCATGGAAAAGGCCATGGAATTAACTAGTCCACAGGCCACCAAAGACCCAGAAAAGCAGCAAAAAGAACAGCAACGTAATTCACAGTTTTTGAACACTGCATAGAGAAACAAAAAGAGAAATGCCACCATAACGTAGCCCTATTACTCTTCCACACTTTGAGCGAGGTAAATTAGTAATATAATGTGTATGACTGAATGTGTGTTTTGTGGGGGCATATAATTGGCATTGGKAAAAATACAGATAAAAGACACAAGCAGCAGGCATTCTAACCAAATGGAGGACAACCTCTCCACTCTGGAATTGCTGCTGTTACTGTACTTTGTCTTTCAATTCATTTACATGAGGATGACATGATATGGCCCAGAGGAAACATCATTCACATATCCAGCCTACCTTCTTATGAGTTGGCAGTGTGATATTCAAATTACATATAGCAGTCTGTGGAAGACCTTTAGTGGTTTTTGTCTCTTTCAAGAATGAGAGTCGACCGCATGGTTCTTGGCCCATGTCTCTGACCTAAGGAGCAAAAAAAGCATGTACAATAAAAAAATATATAAAATAAGAGTATAATGACATTCTTTTCTTGGTGCTCAAAAAAGGCAAACGTGCCAAAAAAAGAAATGAGAATTAGAGCTTACAACATGTCAGCAAGTTTGAAGGACGATCATCCTCTCACATACCACTATAATAGAAAAGTGTGACCTTATTACATATAAGAGAAGGATGAAAATGTGACGCTACCTTCACATTGAAAGGAAGCCGGTTCTCTTTGAAAGAGAAGAAGTTAAAGATCAGCTGCTGCCCACTCTTGCTAAGAGGAGATAAGTTGCCATAGCAATCCACATGGATAGGCTTGCCCTCCAAGACCTGTAAAATCATTATCAACAATAGCATGTAAATTCATATAAACCATGTATCTGTGCTTGTGTCTACCTGTGTCAGCATATTTTGTGTATGTGTGCGCATGAGTGTGTGGGTGCAAATAAGACCCACCTCAATGTCCTTGCTCCTGGCCACCTCTTCAAAGTTCTCCTGTTGTTCCAGAGTCTTGTCCACTTTGTCGTCCGTCATGCAGAAGCAGCGGAGGCGTGACTCCACAGGATCGTTCATCTTGGCAAACACCACAAACTTGGCCAGGTATGGCACACAGATCAGCTCCCGGTATAGCTGAGAGGCCAGACTGACCGTCTCAGGAGTCTGGTGACAGTCTGTAAGCCAGAACCTGGAGGTAAGGAWAAACAGAGATGATGAGTAAAGCTTAATACATATGTTGAAGCCAACCACAGAGTRTTTTTGGCAAGAGCTTGGTTGAGGTATCCATGAACATTATAATGCATACAGCTTGATAAAGCTTGATATAGCTTTTTTGATAACAATTGATCTAAATCAGGGCTCTCCAAACCTGTTCCTGGAGAACTACCGTCCTGTAGGTTTTTGCTCCAACCCTAATCTAGCACACCTGAATCTAATAATTAGCTGGTTGATAAGCTGAACCAGGTTAGTAACAACTGGGGTTGGAGCAAAAATCTACAGGAGGGTAGCTCTCCAGGATTAGGGTTGGATTTACCAATGAGCGGGTGGCTACAGTTTCCATACAGAGGCCGCATTGTAGCTTACAACCCCCTAGAGCCATTGCGGAAAACTAATTAGCATTAAAAAAAAATCTTGACTTATTCCACATTTTGTTACAAGCCTTGATTCAAAATGGATAAAATCATATTTTTTTTCAACCATCTACACACACTACCCTATAATGACAGTGAAAACATGTTTTAACCTGTTTGGGATAGGGGGCAGCATTTTCACGTTCGGATGAAAAGCGTGCTCAGAGTAAACTTCCTGCTACTCAGGCCCAGAAGCTAATATATGCATATTATTAGTAGATTTGGATAGAAACACTCTGAAGTTTCTAAAACTGTTTGATGATGTCTGTGAGTATAACAGAACTCATATTGCAGGCGAAAACCTGAGAAAAATCCAACCAGGAAGTGGGAAATCTGAGGTTTGTAGTTTTTCAACTCATTGCCTTTCTAATATACAGTGTCTATGGGGTCATATTGCACTTCCTAAGGCTTCCACGAATGTCAACAGTCTTTAGAACCTTGTTTGAGGCTTCTACTGTGAAGGAGGAGGGAATGAGAGCTGTTTCAACCAGGTGTCTGGCAGAATGCCATGAGCTGGTCACGCGTATGGCCGTGAGAGCGACCTGCGTTCGATTGCATTTCTAAACACAAAGGAATTATCCGGTTGAAACATTATTGAAGATTTATGTTAAAAACATCCTAAAGATGATTCTATACATGGTTTGACATGTTTCTACGAACTGTTAAATAACTTTTTGACTTTTCGTCTGAACTTTCGCCTGGACTTGCCCGCGCCTCGTGAGTTTAGATTGTGAACTGAACGTGCTAACAAAAAGGAGGTATTTGGACATAAATGATGGACTTTATCGACAAAACAAACATTTATTGTGGAACTGGGATTCCTGGGAGTGCATTCTGATGAAGATCATCAAAGGTAAGTGAATATTTATAATGCTATTTCTGACTTCTGTTGACTCCACAACATGGCGGGTACCTGTATGGCTTGTTTTTGTGTCTGGGCGCCGTACTCAGATTATAGCATGGTGTGCTTTTTCCATAAATTATTTTTGAAATCTGACACAGCGGTTGCATTAAGGAGAAGTATATCTTTAATTCTGTGCATAACAGTTGTATCTTTATCAAAGTTTATGATGAGTATTTCTGTAAATTGATGTGGCTCTCTGAAAATTCGCCGGATGTTTTCGAGGCACAACATTACTGACCATAACGCGCCAATGTAAACTGAGATTTTTGGATATAAATATGAACTTTATCGAACAAAACAGAAATGTATTGTGTAACATGAAGTCCTATGAGTGCCATCTGATGAAGATCATCAAAGGTTAGTGATTAATTTGATCTCTATTTCTGCTTTTTGTGACTCCTCTCTTTGGCTGGAAAATGGCTGTATGTGTTTTTGTGACTAGGCTCTGACCTAACATAATCATATGGTGTGCTTTCGCTGTAAAGCCTTTTTGAAATCAGACACGATGGGTAGATTAACAAGAAGTTAGGCTTTAATTTGGTGAATTGCACTTGTGAATGTATGAAAGTTACATATTTCTAAAAAAAAATATGCGGAACTTATGGCTAGCGGAACCCCTAGCCATAGGAAGTTTTAAGAGAGTTTTGCAAATGTATTGAAAATTAAATAAAGAAATACACTACATGACCAAAAGCATGTGGACACCTGCTTGTCGAACATCCCATTCCAAAATCATGGGCATTAATATGGAGTTGGTCCCCCCCTTTGCTGCTATAACAGCCTCCACTCTTCTGGGAAGGCTTTCCACTAGATGTAGGAACATTGCTGCGGGGACTTGCTTCCATTCAGAAACAAAAGCATTAGTGAGATCGGGCATTGATGTTGGGCGATTAGGCCTGGCTCGCAGTCGGTGTTCCAATTCATCCCAAAGGTGTTCGATGGGGTTGAGGTCAGGGCTCTGTGRAGAACTTYCAGGTGCAAGTTCTTCCATAACYATCTCGACAAACCATTTCTGTATGGACCTCGCTTTGTGCACAGGGGCATTGTCATGCTGAAAAAGGAACGTGCCTTCCCCAAACTGTTGCCACAAAGTTGGAAGCATAGAATATTCTAGAATGTCACTGTATGCTGTAGTGTTAAGATTTGCCTTCACTGGAACCAAGGGGCCTAGCCCGAAACATGTAAAATAGCCCCAGACCATTATTCCTCCTCCACCTAACTTTACAGTTGGCACTACAGTTCGCAATCTGGCAGGTAGCATTCTCCTGGCATCCGCCAAARCCTGGTTTGTCCGTCGGACTGCCAAATGACTGCCAGAACGCGTTTCCACTGCTCCAGAGTCCAATGGCGGCGAGCTTTACATCACTCCAGCTGACAGAGGCAGTTTGGAACTCGGTAGTGAGTGTTGCAACAGAGGACAGAAGATTTTTACGTTCTAAGCGCTTCAGTACTTGGCCTACCACTTCACGGCTGAGCCGTTGTTGCTCCTAGACGTTTKCACTCCACAATAACATCACTTACTGTTGYCCATGGCAGCTCTAGCAGGGAAGAAATTTGATGAACTGACTTGTTGGGAAGTTGGTATCCTAAGGCGGTGCCACGTTGAAAGTCACTGAGTTCTTCTGTAAGGCCACTCTACTGTCGATGTTTATCTATGGAGATTGCATGGCTTTGTGCTTGATTTTATACACCTGTCAGCAACAGTTGTGGCTGAAATAGCCAAATCCACTAATTTGAAGGGGTGTCCACATACTTTTGTATATATAGTGTATCTCATTTAAATAAATAATCACACCCCTGAGTCAATACATGTTAGAATCACCTTTGGCAGTGATTATAGCTATGAGTCTTTCTGGGTAAGTCTCTAACTGCTTTCCACACCTGGATTGTACTATATTAGCAAATTACTCTTTAAAAAAATATTCAAGCTCTGTCAAGTTGTTTGTTGATCATTGCTAGACAGCCATTTTCAAGTCTTGCCATAGATTTTCCAGACGATTTAAGTCAAAACTGTAACTAGGCCAATGAGGAACATTCAATGTCGTCTTGGTAAGCAAATCCAGTGTATAATTGGCCTTGTGTTTTAGGTTATTGTCCTGCTGAAAGGTGAATTTGTCTCCCAGTGTCTGTTGGAAAGCAGACTGAACCAGGTTTTCCTCTACGATTTTGCCTGTGCTTAGTTCTATTCTTTTTGTCTTAAAAAACTCCCTAGTCCTTGCCGATAGCATACTCATGACATGATGGAGCCACGACCATGCTCAAAAATATGAAGGGTGGTACTCAGTGATGTGCTGTGTTGGATTTGTCCCAAACATAACACTTTGTAATCAGGGCATAAAATGTATTTCTTTGCCACATTTTTTTCAGTTTTACCTTAGTGCCTTATTGCAAACAGGATGCATATTTTGGAATATTTTTTATTATGTACAGGCTCCCTTCTTTTCACACTGTCAWTCGGGTTAGTATTGTGGAGTAAGTACATTATAATGTTGTTGATCCATCCTCAGTTTTCTCCAATCACAGCAATTAAAATGTTTTAAAGTCACTATTGGCCTCATGGTGAAATCCCTGAGCGGCTTCTTTCCTCTCCAGCAACTGAGTTACCCAACAAAATGTGGAAAAGGTCAAGTGTGTGAATACTGTACCCACATCCATACCCATACATGCAGTCAGAACCTAGCCTTTTCTGGGCCCTAAGTGACATTTGTTGGGGGACATGTCATGCCAAATAGTGTCCACCCCTGCATCATAATGGAATTTGATTAGCTGTTAGCGTCCGTTGCTGGACAGTTGCTAGAACTTGTCAAATTCTGCCCAGGTAACGTAATGAAAGAAAAAAATCTATAGCCTTCATTGCTATGCCGGTTGCTATGTTCTGAGGGCGCGGAGAGAGAGGCGCATGCAGTCAAAAGACAGGGGAAAATGTGATTGAAGTTACATGTTATTTACAAGTTGTTTTATCTTTAAATCTCACCGATTATTAGTGGATAAAGTACAAAACATGATGTTTACTTGCTTGAAAACCTTGATTTAGCTAACATGAACATGCTGCAAGCAAGCATGGATGCTGCAAATGATGGATGCAAACACTACTGCAAATTAACACCACTTTTCCAAATATCTTTATTTAGCTAGCCAGCTAACTAGCTAAGCTTTGTTTTTTAAATTATATTATTTGTGTTTGTAGATAATCAGTTGATTTAAATAGTTATCTCTTGTACTAAGTAGCCTATGACAAGTGCTATATCAGCTGTAACATGTTATGGGGAAAAGGTGAACTCTATTAGTCAATCTTCTGGTCATGAGTGATCAGATTGTAACTGGGTACCCTTAGAGATGCTGGTTTCAGACTAAATCTAGAAGTAATGTTGCAAAGGGTTGGAAACTTTCCGGGAAATCTCCGGAATTGTTCCGGAACTTTTCTATGGGAAGTTAAGCCCGGTAATTTGGGTAATTTTGCTTAAATTCATCAAAAAAGTTAGCTTATAACAGTGAACCTTTATTGTGGGATACACATCAGGCAATTTTAGGTCTTGTGGCATATTTTGGTTAAACGATCCCCAATTCAATGGAATTCCAACCCTCTCTATGAACAGTGCATTCTTCCATCACATGTGCAGTGCACTCTTCCATCACATGTACAGCTGATTCTCAAGATCTTGCACACTAATGAGATGCTATTGAGCCCACACTACTACACTGTCTGAACCAAGGACTACACACTTTTCTGGTAAGTTTTGTTAAACTAGTAAATAGTAGCCTACAGCAAAGTGTTTTTAAATCATTTCTGATAGTTAGTTTTTACTACCATGTGGGTTTTTAGCTTGCTTGAGCCTGCTATCTGAGGAGTGTTAATTCACCTGTTTTCATACATGTTTCTTTTTAAACATTTATCTTACAAAGGAGTTGTTTAATCTAACTGCTTTACTATTTATCTGTACATGGAATTGTATTTGTTGTTTTTTTACTCATTTTTTCTAATCTTTACAGGAAAATGCCACAGGCACTATCTTATGTGAGGAGACATTTCACTGCAGCTTATGTAGATGGAAAAGCTGTGTACATTTGCAAATACTGTGCCAAATCATGAGTGAAGAATGCAACAAAGATGCAGAATCATCTGGCCAAGTTCCCTCAGCGCTCACAACAAGCAACCTCTGACAAAAGTCCCTCTACTTCTATTCGAGGTGAAAATGACGAACCAGACACCTTATCGATAGCAACAGCTAATGGTTTTCCTGGAATCAGATGTTTTTTTGACTCAATGGAGGAACATAGTCAGAYATATGGTGATGAATGTCTTGCTCGAGCTGTGTATGCAACTGGTTCACTTCTGATGCTCACAGGCAATGTGTATTGGAAGAGATTTCTGAATGTTCTTTGCCCAGCATACACCAGATATGCTTTATCTAATCATTTTCTGGATGCAGAGTTCAACAGAGGTCAAGTGAAGGTCAATCAAATCATAGAGAAAGCAGACTGTATTGCAATCATCTCTGATGGGTGGTCGAATGTTCATGGGCAAGGAATAATTAACTACATGGTCCCGTGTGGCTCAGTTGGTAGAGCATGGCGCTTGCAACGCCAGGGTTGTGGGTTCATTTCCCACGGMYGGACCAGGATGAATATGTATGAACTTTCCAATTTGTAAGTCGCTCTGGATAAGAGCGTCTGCTAAATGACTTAAATGTAAATGTACATCCTCTCCACCCCTCAACCATTATTCTACAAGAGCACAGACACAAGGGACAACAAATTGCAGATGAGCTGAAGGCAGTCATCAATGACCTTGGACCACAGAAGGTATTTGCACTGGTGACAGACAGTACTGRGAAAATGAAGGCTGCTTGGTCTAAAGTGGAGGAGTCCTACCCTCAACATCACACCCATTGGCTGTGCTGCTCATGCATTGAATCTGCTCCTCAAGGACATCATGGCACTGAAAACAATGGATACACTCTACAAGAGAGCCAAGGAAATGGTTAGGTATGTGAAGGGTCATCAAGTTATAGCAGCAATCTACCTCACCAAGCAAAGTGAGAAGAATAAGAGCACCACATTGAAGCTACCCATCAACACCCATTGCGGTGGTGTTGTCATCATGTTTGACAGTCTCCTGGAGGGGAAGGAGTCGCTCCAAGAAATGGCCATATCAAAGTCTGCCGATATGGACAGCCCCATCAAGAGGATCCTCCTAGATTATGTATTTTGGGAGAGAGTGGTAAGCAGCCTGAAACTCCTGAAACCTATAGCAGTAGCCATTGCACGGATTGAGGGATGCAATGCCATCCTGTATGATGTTCAGACTCTGCTTGCAGATGTAAGAGAAGAAATCCGTACTTCCCTGCCCACTTCCCTGTTGCTCCAAGCAGAGGAAACTGCAGTTCTGAAATACACCAAAAAATGTGAAGAATTTTGCCTGAAGCCCATACACACCGCAGCGTACATGTTGGACCCCAAGTATGCTGGCAAGAGCATCCTGTCTGGTGCAGAGATCAACAAGGCCTATGGTGTCATCACTACCATGTCTCGCCACCTTGGCCTGGATGAGGGCAAGGTTCTTGGCAGACTGGCAAAGTACACTATCAAGAAAGGGCTTTGGGATGGAGATGCAATATGGCAGTGGTGCCAACATATCTCATCAGCCACCTGGTGGATGGGACATTGTGGATCTGAGGCTCTTTCCCCTGTTGCCTCCATCATCCACCAAATCCCACCAACATCAGCCGCCTCAGAGCGCAACGGGTCCTTGTTTGGGAACACACACACCAAAGCACGCAACAGGCTGACCAATACAAGGGTTAAAAAATTGGTGTCCATCTGGGCAAATTTGAGGCTTTTTGAGCCTGACAACGAGCCATCCTCAACAAYGTTGGAAAGCGACAGTGAAGATAAGGCCTCAGAGTCTGATGTTCAAGAGATGGACATTGAGGAGGTCCAGGGAGAAGACATGGAAGCCTGAGAGGAAGACAGCCAAAGCTTTAGTTTATAGACTATCATTTTACAGATGTATGTTGAAGAAGTTTTTGGGAGACACGATGGATCATTGGGGATCATTCAATATTCCCTTTCTTTTGTTGTTCAGTGAAATCATCCCATGTGAAGAGTCAACTCATTTAATTAAAGTTCAATTCGTAACACATGTTTTTTTATATATTGGAAGGATTTAATAATTTGCAATTATGTCTACTTATGATAAGGTAAAAGGTTTATGTTTCTGTCTCCATATGATATGGTAAYTWTATCCAATGCAAAAAACATATACATTTAAATGGTATTAATATTAATTTGTATATATTTCTGTTAATTCCCATATAGTCTTGTTAATTCCCACAGAAAGTTTCCACCTCTGAATATTCCCCAAAATGTGCAACCCTATCTAGAAGTATAGGACATGCTGTGGCCTATACCAGGGAAATGCAAAAGGGGAAGGACCTGTATTAGTAGATCATAGGAAACCCTGTTGCAGTAAGGTTATTGTAGCAATAACAGTGCCTATTTAATACTAATGTGTTTGTGTAAATTAATAGACTTCTTGCTGAATTACTACATTCATTATATGTAGTTTACCCTTTGTTTTTCTTGTTCCATACCAAGCTGCCATGGTGTAAACAACTTCCTCCCAGCAGCACCAGCAACGCAAGCCAAGCTTTCAAAAATCACATAAGGAGGTAAGACAACCAGATATTTACCATGTTCACAGTGCACAATTAATTATCTGATTATATAATGTTTTATTAGCATAACGTCTCAATTATAAGCAGTATGTTTGTCACACCCTGATCAGTTTCACCTGTCCTCGTTATTGTCTCCACCTCCTCCAGGTGTCGCTTGTTTTCCCCAGTGTATTTATCCCTGTGTTTCCTGTCTCTCTGTGCCAGTTCGTCTTGTATGTTTCCAAGTCAACCAGCAGTTTTCCTGTTCTCCTGCTTTTTGCATTCTCCTTTTTCTAGTCCTCCAGGTTTTGACCCTTGCCTGTTTCTGGACTCTGTACCCGCCTGCCTGACCATTCTGCCTGCCTTGACCACGAGCCTGTCTGCCACTCTGTACCTCCTAGACTCTGATCTGGTTTTGACCTTTCTGCCTGTCCACGACCATTCTCTTGCCTACCCCTTTGGAATAATAAACATTGTAGGAGCTCAACCATCAGCCTCCTGTGTCTGCATTTGGGTCTCGCCTTGTGCATTGATAATGTTACCGTCCTTTTTTAAAAGATCCATTCCTCTGGAATCTCTACAATCACTGAAGTGAGTGCAACTTTAATCACGTCAATCAGAAAATGCTGAGTGACAAACAAGGGGAAACATTGAAATAGTCCAAATGGCTTTCTCCCCCTGTGTCTTCTTATGGCGTCTGCATATTAGGTTCGGTTTGGTCCTAGCAGAACTCGGCTAGGCGACGTGAAAGTCTGTGCCTTCCTTCTCCTCATCCTGTTGCTCATTCTCTCCTCTTCCTTCAGACGACATCCTGTCTAGTTACGTCTGATTGTCCAACAACCTGCCCACCCCACCTCATCCCTCCTATGTCTGACCACTGGCTGCTTGGCTGCTTTCACTCCAACTTCAAGACAGCCAGTTGGACCCCTCCTCAAGAAAAAAACACTTCTCAAACAGTTCAAAATGGGAACACTTTGCCTTCCCGGAATCAAATGTACCAACTGCCAACAGCGCAAAACAAATAGGAATGCAAGGCTTTATCGTTGTTMTTTTTACATAAATGTTTGGTGATCGATCAGGTATGCCTTGGAGATCGACCGCGATCGACCCGTTGGTTACGACTGATCTACAGCTACTGTTATTGTCAAATTGTTCAATCTAATCTGCCTTGAAACTGTGCTTGCCATATCATCCTGGGCACAGTGAGATACACATCTAAACTACATACACTAGCCCTGCAAACACTCAGTCTCTCCCTTCTGAGACTGACTGCCTGTTGAGGGAAAGTGACAGGCAGAACCACCCGTCTCCTCTTTATCCTACACGCTAGAACAGAGATACAAATCCCCCATACCCTACTTCTGCCAAGACTCTTTGAGGATCCCCCTCTCTCCRACTTTACTTGTCATTCATACTTCTGTTTTCTCAACTAAATTGTATTTGATTGTTTATGTGTTTATGTTTATGTGTTTATGTTTATTATGTTGATGTTAGCCTATACTCGTGTATTTCAGTCTAGAACTTCCATGTGGGTATATCAAATGGCACACCTGATCCACAAAAAGGGCAAGGTTTTCATATTTCAATCTTAAATATTGCCAAGTTGGGTTTCACAAGGTGTTCATTTAATTAATTAATTGGTGTAAAAGGGATTTGGTATTTGTGAGTTCAACATTATTCAACTGTCTGTCGTGTCCTGCATTATATTCAACCACAAGTGTACTACTGTAGTCCTGAGCTATGCCATGTGGTGGAGGAAAACAATCATAATAGGACTAATAGCATACTTTAGTGTAAGACAAGACAAGGGAAGCTCAAAATAAACACACGCCAGCCAGACGAGCCAGTGTATGAATTGAACTGATTTTCACATGAATGAAATAATATTAGCTGCATAGGAGCTCACTTTGCGATCTGAAAGGTAGGTTAACGTGCAGTTTACACATTGTCTTTGCTATTTCGAATTGCATGTTGTTGAAAAGTAGATTGAAGTAATGTATTCATATTATTAGCTAAACAAAACTCGTTTTAGCAGAGAACAATTGTTTGCGGAAATCAGCTTTGTTTACATAGCAGGGATTTAAAGAACGTCCAGTTGGCTGTTAATGATCTCCAAAATCCGAAGCATTAGCTCATCACACCGTTGATATAGCAATGGGCGCTAACAGCTAATTGAATTCCCCCACCTTAACAGCAGAGAGAACATTTTGTTTTTAGAGTTAATTTCCRTTTGCCATGGGTCGTTGAGAAAATGTTGCAGTTAACTGGTTGTGAGCATATGAGAAAGCATGGCCTTACCTGGCCGACACGTTTGTTGTGAAGGAAACACAGTCTGTGACAAAGGACAGGGGAGTGGTCCCTGTGATGTCCTCCCACTGGGCAGGAGATGTTCCACCTGGATGGAAAACCATGAGAAAAGACAAATCCCCATCCCTGGTTAACCTTTCATCCACCTACTGCAAACCCTGTCCTTCCATCCTGTCCTCCAAGTAGGAGTGAACCTTGTTATCATTGAAGGTCTGAATCAATTTCAATAGAGGTATGTTCTCAGACACAAAGGTTGTTCAGAACATCCTGATGGACTTGCCTGTGATGCTGCAGAGGAGGCGCAGGCAGGGGGTGGAGTCCCCCCTGTGTCCACTGGGGTGGCCCTCTGCAGATCGGGGCGGGACAGGGATCGTCATGGTGATTGGCTTGTGGAACTTCCTCCTCCTGGGCTCCACGGTAACTATAGGGCTGAAGGTGGCCCTGTTGCCGAGAAGATTCCTCACCATGTCGTCTGGGACGGGCTGAGCCTGCAGGGAGGGGGAGGGGAGGAAGGATGAAAGAGGTGAAACAATGTTCTCTCATTTGTTCACATTAGCATAACACATGACAAAAGCCATTATCTTTTAAAAAGTCATGGTTAAATAAATCTCAATTGGATGAAGGTAGCCAACTCATCATCAATCAAAACAATGCTCTTAGCTCAAAAGTTGGGAAATTAGACTCAAAGCTTAAAGCAAAACAGAGACTAATGGAGATCCTAAACAATACAGCTAACTGATTGACTTGGCTTTCAGACCTGCAGGCCAACGCGTATCTTCTTGGTGAGCGCCCCCTGTGGGAAGGAGGCCTGGACCATGGGCACTGTCTGGCTGGTCAGCGTCCCGCCCTCTGGACCCATGTGGTTACTCTCCTGCTTGATCCTGGACACCACCGCAAAGTACTGGGGGAAGTCCCTGGTGATGATCCGACAAATCCGCTTCTTCTCCAGCTCAGCATTGCTGTCCAGTTCTGTTGGAGAACATATTAACAAATATAGATGGATAAAGGATATTCAATATGTTATGTATGTGCGAATGACGAAGGAATGTCAGAGAAGGTATTCAATTACATTAGCAATGTTGACCTGTAATAATAATAATAATACATTTATGTGGTAAAGCGCTTTTCTCACACCCACCGTGCAATAAAAAATATATCTATATATTAATAAAAACTATCCAAAACACAGAAAATAGAACACAGACAACAAACAAAGCTATTTACAGGTGTCAATGCAATGTCATGCTCTGTGTAACATACCTTCGTCCATCCCGTTCAGAATGTCTGTGATGTCACTTGGATGGCAGTCGTACTGGTGTTCCTTCCATGTGTCACCGTTGTCGCTCCTGAGTACGATCAGCTCCCTCTCCTTCCCCCTCATAGAACCAAAATGGGGGATCTCCACGATCACAGGGCTGGAATGGAACAGAACACCCAGAGATTGTTCAGAGCACCCTTAGAGACAAAAAGGTGGATCTTTACATTCAAATAGCATAAATGGTATAGAACAATGTTTCTTAATCCCTCAAATGATCAACTCATCATCAAGCTTTGATATTTGAATCAGCTGTGTAGTGCTAAGGCAAAAACTAGAATGTGCAACAAGGATTAAGAAACATTGCTATAGAGATAAGAGAAAACCTACCCCAGAAACTGGGCTCCTGCAGGGCCGACCTCAACCAGCCGGCTGACCAGGCCCTCTCCCTCCACCATGGGCGGGGGGTAGGCCAGCTTGTGCCTCTTGGCCAGGCGGCAGGTGATGCGGGTGGGAGCCGTGCACTTCCGGGGCGGGATGATGATACGCATGCCGTTGCTTCGGCTTCCTCTCATGGACCCCCCACGAGCATCCACCATGAAGCTAACCAGGAATCTGCCGGCGCACAGAAATACAAATATTAGACCAGGAAGGGTGAAGCGGGAAAAGAGAGAGAGAGAGGCCATAACCACTGACACGTGAGACGGACGAATCCCATGCTGTGACCACCGTACATCCAAACACTCCGAGAAGAGAGAGAGAATGGAAAGAAAATACTAGAGAAGGAGAGAGAGAGACAGACAGACAGAGACAGAGGGAGAGAGATGGTGCTTCGAGTTCTCAAACTTGGCAGGTCTCACCTCTGACACTTAACAATATGACCTCAAGACACTGAAACTTTAAAGAACTCAGAGGTGATGTAATAGGGAAAAGGTGACTTTCCTGCCAAGATCCATTACTCTGAAGCAGTGATCTATATTAAACACCTTCACAAATGTTTCACCCCCGAGTAGAAACTCAATTAAATCACAAATGAATGTGTTAAATACGTGACGTGTTAGCTTCTACCTAATAAATGCAGTTTTGGCATCCCATTAATTGTGGAAACTGTCACCAGTTATATTAAGCTATTCGTAGAACGAACAAGGGTATGTTTAAATTGAAATGCCTCGTATAGTATGCCAGCTGTTAAAGGCAGACTCAGCGAAATGACGTTGCCACGAGCAGCACCGCAGATATTGAGATGAGCGAGATGCCAGACTTTGCTCTCACAGTCACACACAGTATCGGCGCATGTGCACGGTTTCGCGTCACGTTGTTCACAGCGTGGTAGCCAGGGCAACAAAACTGCTGAGAAGTTCAGTCTCGCACTTCAACGCTCTTAGTTGTTGTGGAAATTGATCCACTATGCTGTTTACTTTCTGCATCTATGTCATATCGCTATTTACCTAAAGCCATAAAACCTTACCCAATAAAGATACCCAACATTTTCATTCGGCATGACATGCTGATCTGAGACGGCTGAGTTGTTACATGTCTGACCTAAAACCATACACAATGTTCTTATTTGACTGTCCACATAGGCTGCGTTTACACATGCAGACAAATTCAGATCTTTTTTCCATTCATTTGTCTTTGTGTGCACTTTGCAGACCTGCTCATCGATTTCTTTTAGGGGCTTTATCCATATATGCACTGTGAGATGACACCTTGGTGAGAAACTCGTAAACACATCACTAGCATTACAGCTACACAGTGTAGATGAGAGACCAGACCACACAGATGACACAAGCACAGAAACATAGGAGGAAAGAGGAAGTAGTGGAAACTGTGACATCACTGTGACATCATGGTGACATCACCAGACACAATCATCACCTGGAGTCATACTGAGGGAGCGGGGAGGACACGCTGCAAAATAAAGACCAAAACAATGCAGGAGGCAAAAAACTCCATTTAGTAATACAGCACAATCAATTTAGTTTGTTAGGGTCTGACGCATTTCACCGTGTCAGTCAAAAAAAGAATAAAAAGATGGTACAGAAATAAAAGAGAGGGACTGAAATACAGGAGAACTGGAAAAAATGTAGGGCATTGAAAGGGCCAGAAACCCCAGTACATGAGACCTGACAAAACACAAAATATCTTCCATCTGTACTCGGCCCAGGACATTGGACTCTCGAGCATTTCCAATAAGACTAAATCATGTAGTCTACAGCGCAAGTCCATTATCTACTGTATGTGAGGGTGACTTCCCTCAAACTATTCATCACCGTGGCTCAGCAAATTGAAATTGCACAAGAGACTGCAGAAAGGAAAAACTCCTAACAGTGTGTCACTGCAGACAACTGCTAGCTGGGTCTTTCTTGGGCTGATAAAATGGAGTATGTAGAGTCAAATTCTCCTGTGTCTGGATTAGCAGTAGACCCTGTCTGACATGGCTAGAGCTACAGCAGCTGTGGCTGGGTGTCAGACTGGTTGGGAGATGGCTGGTTCTTACCCTGAGTGAATGGGGCTGGACACAGTGTTGCTGTGGTCCATGGTGTCTGGGGTCCAGCTGTAACGCCTCAGACACTCTGCATCGTAGTCTCGGGTTACAGCCAGGTGCTGTGGAAGATGCAGGAGGAGGGTCAACAGGTGAGTTCGGAAGGAGACTTAATGGTTTATGACCTAACCTGACGGTGACCCTCACTGATCTGCAGATAGACATTAGAGGTGACACGTTTAATGACCTTCTGCATTCCTAACACATAATAAGAGAATATGACCTCTTACCCCTACAGACGAGTGATCTAACAGGACTCAGAGATACAGTGTCTCACAGAAATATGTTTTTGTCATCTAAAACATTCAATATCACCTCGATGAAACATGCTGAATATGATTAACCATTTGAACCACAAAAAGTGGCAAACTTCCAAACTGAAACAATAATTTGTTTGTATAAAAATGAAAAAAAAAAKTGGGAATTTACAGTGACCAGATGTCGCATGGGGAAATAAATAACTATTTACCTCACTGAGATGAGGACCAATGAACGGAATGAGAATTTCAGAGCTCAAACAAACAAACATGAATGGAGCCAGAGAGATGGTCATGGAGAGTGAGCAGAGCGAGGAGACCATCTATTGACATCATATACCTTATTGAGAGGGTCAACCAAGTAGGAAAGGTCTTTACACACACTCTGAAGCTTTAGAGGAAAAAGAGGCAGAAGTGAAATCACAAAGGGGACTCCTCTCGAGGAACAACAGTTGAAGAGTCTTGAGATTTCTCTACCAGTCCCTAGTCATACAACAACTCATACAGTGAGAAGAGGCTGCAGTGGCCTTTCCCACGAGATTTCTGCTTTAGCAAAGAGTGATACTATCACAAAGGCAACCTTATTTGTGATACGTAGATGTGATAGTGCCACAAACATCACCAAATCCCAAGAATGATACATGTGATCATATGAAACAGATCAACTATAGGGCATGATGTCTCAAGCCGTTGAAAAAGCACAGGACACATCTGTTTAATCAGTTTTAACAACCAAGTTGGAGGAAACTATTTTTGAACAATATGAGAGAACAAGATTTGACATGCATTCAAATACCTGGCTGCCCTTTGACCCACGTGTGTTTGTCAAATGTGATTTCAGTGAAGTTGCAAATACTGTTTACAGTACATCAGGTTAAAGTTCCTGTTTTAGATCCTGCATTGTGATCACCAAAACTTGTTTTAGGACAAACACTGCAGTGTGGATTCCCCAAGGCAGCTGGAAATCTTAAAGAAGCCACAGAGAAGTTTGAATAAGCTCTTACAGAAATTGTCKTACACAGCCTCAGGACTGTAAGTGCCAAACATAAACTAAACTAATGAAAAAGCCCGAAATAGGCAATTGGGAATAAAATGTGACCATGGGGGAGGCCAAATCCATCACTAACCCCATCTCAGAGTTCACTTCTTTTTTTTTTTAAACGCAATGCCCTTGACAAAAACATAAAAAGGAGAAGAGAGGAGGAAGAGAGTGACACAGAGAAACCGAGAGAGTGACCACAGAAAGAGGATAGAGACAAGAAAGGGGTAAAGGAAAAGGTGGTGTGAGGATGTTAGGAGGACGTACTGTGTCCTTGGTCGGGGCGAGGATCTCCTCTATCGTCATGCTGTCCCGTGCGTAGGAGCTGCGGTTGAGGGTGTTGGACCTATCCGAACTGAAGGAGCGGAGGCTGGGGTGTTTAAATGTTACCACGCAACACAGCGGGTGACAATGAACAGCAGGCCCAAACCAAAAGAAAAGCAAAAGTAAAAAAAAGAATCCATTACTGCATGCAACCTCCAGGGAACGGAATGGTACTGTACAATGTACTGTATATAGTGCAGAGCAAGATTAGAGTCCCACGGTAGGGGATAGCTAYGTAGATAGGAGCTATTCAGAGATGGAAATGAGAAGGAGGTCAGTTTTTACTGAGAGGGAGAGAGGGAGTGAGAGAGACAGAAAGACAGAGGGAGAGAAGGAGAGATAAAGGAGTTGTATTTGTGTCTGTGTATCATGAACACTGACGTGAGGTCAAATACAGTCTGACTACTGTAGATGTTTCAGAGAGGACACTGGGTGGAGAATCAATTTGATCTACTAACAAACAAAGAATGTGTTAACTACACTACAGTACATAGAGTACGGAACCAACTTTGAGGAATTCCATTCCGTCACTAAAACATCTGGATTCTTTATGTTTATTAAATAAATATTTAGTTATAACGGTTCCTAAAAATAATCTTGAACTACTTTGAAGTATCCTAWTTTGTATTCAGTTAAAATAATGTAGCTAATTCAATTAAACATTTGTTTTGCGATGGGCAAAGTTCTGTGTCTTTCATTTCTCAGATGACTTGGATGTGTTAGTTTGGGTGCTACAGAGATGGCGGTCTGCTCCGTCTTGCTTGCTGTGTTGTTGATGTTTGCCTGGTGTTGCAGATGAAGACACACTGACTAGGCTGCTCCCCTTTGTGAGAAAAAGCCAATCTTCTTACTTGACTGTTTAAAACAGTGTAGCCCTACACTGTTTGTGAGTATACACACACGCTTCTAGAGGTGTCTTCTCAGAAGAAGTGTGTGTATAACCTAGTCAAATGTGTAGGGCTGCACTGTATTGTGTATGTGTGTGTGTGTGTGTGTGTGTGTGTGTGTGTGTGTGTGTGTGTGTGTGTGTGTGTGTGGTGTGTGTGTGTGTGTGTGTGTGTGTGTGTGTGTGGTTGCCGTGTGTGGGTGTGTGGGTGTGTGTGTGTGTGTGTATACGTGCGTAGAGAGAGGGAGAGAAAAACTGCAGAGTGTTTGATTGGGCATGCTATTCAGCACAGAGAGAAGTCCTTTATTCAGCACTGCAGCTGAAGTTTCTAAGCAACTCCACTGCCTGAATGGACTGACATCACAAATCTGCTTTGCCTACTCCAGTGTTTCCCAAACTAGGGGTCACGGCCTCATGTGGGGTCGCCTGATTTGAAAATGGGGTCGCGAGATAAACTCAGATTTGTTTTTGGTGCTTAGTTCATAGAACCTAACCGTTATGTCAGTAACCTCTGGTAGCAGCTATACGCGGGTGTAATAAACAGATCGGTTTCTGTTTGTTGACTAAATAGAACAGAGTGGACAAGACTAGGCACTAAATCAAACTGGGGGGGAAACAACATTATCAATGGACTTCCCAGTACTTTTCTGATGCATTTCAGTCACTTCAACCCACACTTCTTTAAGATACTGGCCTGAGACTGATTTCTAACAGAATGTCAAAGCCTTAATTAAAAAAACAAATCGCTGGCCGTTGATTACATCACTTTCTTTACATGGTGGGGTCACAAATTTTTTTAATTTATTTTTTTAAATGGGGTTGCAGGCCAGAAACGTTTGGGAACCCCTGGCTTACTCTCTCTGTGGTGATGCCTGTGTTTTCTCTTCACAGCTTTCCTTCTTCTCTCCTTCCCTCTCTCTTTCCTCCTTTCCCCCAATCTTTCTCTCGCCAATTCAATTCCATTTTGTTTTATTTGTACAGAGTTGTTTACAATGACATTTTCACTTAGTGGAAGCCTTCTCCCTTCCTTTATTTTACTCCCTCACTTTCTCCTTCCGGCTTCTTTATGTACCATTTCATGCCTCTCAGTGGCCTTGATCAATCTGCCTCTGTCCCTCACCCCTTCCCTCGTTGCTATTCTGAACACTGCGTTGCACATTTCTCTCACTGCTTTCTGCTTTCTCTCATCCTCTCTTTTTCACTCTCACTCTCTCTCCACATTTTAAGATGAGGCAGTGTTATTTGATCTAGAAAGATAGTGAATATTTGCTTATCTAAGTCAGCTCAACGACTTGGTTGTGCGGATCATTGCTATCGTTGCTCGACCATCCTTACTCTGTCATTTATTATATAGTTCCAAGGCAAATGTGTATCTGTGTGTGTGTGTGCTGTGTGTGTGTGTGTGTGCGTGTGCTTGCTATTGGTCTGTTATTTGTCAGATAGGTCAATGTGGGATTGTTAGATAACAAGGCATTCTTTGGCCTTGAAGTTTCCATCTCTGCATACTAGAGTAGGTCATTTTTTAGGATTAAAATATGTCAAATTGATTGAAAATTGACTGAAACATATTGATCCCTGGAAGTTACAAAAAGTGGCACCTTAAAAAAAAATCTAAAGGGTAGGGTGTCACCTCAAACCACACCACTATACAAAAAGTTGGGTTAATAAACGTAAACACAAGCACATGTCATTATTAAGTCACAACATATAATTGTCGCTTTTATTTTCTCATGTCTACTCTATTCATAACTTGTGTTAAATATGACTTGGTTTATTTGCAAATGATGAGGGGTTTCTATTTACTGATGAGAAAATAAGGCGAACGTGTCAATGGAAAATATTAGTGAGCTCAAAATAAGTTTTCCAAATAATAAGTCACCAATAAACTGTGTAAATATACCACACAAAGAATGACAATGGTTCATGAAGTCACAATGAGGATGGGTCAGGGGAGAGAAATGTGTTTTGTGAAATGTGCTTTCTGCTCTTACCTGATCCTAGGGCTAGAGTGAGAAACAGACAGAGTGCAAGAAAGAAACAAGGAAAAGAAAAGTAGAGTGGTGAAAAGCAAAGCATTTTAAAACGTCAAAGCAGAGGTGCTGTGTTTTTATTTTCATGTGACATCGATGCTCTGCTTTTGCATGGGGCATGCTCCAAGCCTGGGCTCATAGTCTCTCTGTGTGTGTGTGTGTGTGTGTGTGTGTGTGTGTGTGTGTGTGTGTGTGCTGTCTCTTATACACATCTAGATGTGTATAAGAGACAGGTGTGTGTGTGTGTGTGTGTGTGTGTGTGTGTGTGTGTGTGTGTGTGTGTGTGTGTGTGTGTGTGTGTGTGTGTGTGTGTGTGTGTGTGTGTGTGTGTGTGTGTGTGTGTGTGTGTGTAGAGAGTCCATGCGCAGACCACGCAAGGCCGACGTCATAAACAGAAAGGTAAGGGGAAAAGAAAGAAGCTGCTCAGCACAGTACATTAATCAATCAATACAATAACTGACTGAAATAATAAAGCATAACATATCCAGCAATATCTTTTCACCACACATATTCAACCGGTTTACTCTGCAATTAAAATAACAGAAGAATGATAGAAGTTTCTCATAGCACAATATACAGGATAGTAAATGATGGCATAGTTTATACACTAGATGCAATACCTTATGAGAGAAAGCACTTGATTTGAACAGTCATCACTGTAACCTTTGAACTTTCGAACGCTTCTCTAGAGACTATAAAAATGGCACAGCCCAATTCAAACCCCTTGCCTTGATTGATCAAACAAGGAAGAGCTGAAGTGAGGTCACGCCTCATATTGACTTTGTGACATGATGTGATAAACATTATACAAATCTGACATCCATTATTGCTTAAAAGCTGATTGAACACTTATTTCATGATGAGACAAACAGTGGTTCTGTTTTCTGGGCTGTTTTGTTCGACAGTGTGCTGCTTCCTGACAGGCTGACAGGCTGACACTGTTGTTGTTTTTAGTCAGTCAAGCATCACTATGCATTTGCCAGCTGTCAGGGGCACCACAATAGATGGCCAATGATGTGCTGTGGGATACACAATACTCATCTAATGTGGTGATGTATTTTCAGCCAAACTTGCCAGTTTTCTGCTGGGCACTCAACTCTTAGCCTACAGCAAGTTATCCTCTCTTTGAATACTGTACTGGGAAATAATGTATACATATCTGACCAAAGGCAGAATGTACAGCGCATTTGGAAAGTATTCAGACCCTTTGACTTTTTCCACATTTTGTTACGTTACAGCCTTATTTTAAAACGGGTTAAATAAATAAAAATCCTCCTCAATCTACACACAATACCCCATAATGACAAAGAGAAAATGTATTACAAATAAAAACAGAAATACGTTATTTACATAAGTATTCAGACCCTTTGCTTTGAGACTCAAAATTGAGCTCAGGTGCATGCTGTTTCCAAACGGCCAAACTGAGCAATCGAGGGAGAAGGGCCTTGGTCAGGGAGATGACCAAGAACCCAATGGTCACTCTTGACAGAGCTCCAGAGTTCCTCTGTGGAGATGGGAAAATCTTCCAGAAGGACAACCATCTCTGTAGCACTCCACCAATCAGGCCTATATGGTACAGTGGCCAGACGGAAGCCACTCTACAGTAAAAGGCACATGACAGCCAGCTTGGAGTTAGCCAAAAGGCACCTAAAGGATTCTCAGACCATAAGAAACAAGATTCTCTGGTCTGATGAAACCAAGATTGGATTCTTTGGCCTGAATGCCAAGCGTCATGTCTGGCGGAAACCTGGCACCATCCCTACGGTGAAGCATGGTGGTGGCAGCATCATGCTGTGGGGATGTTTTTCAGCAGCAGGGACTGGGAGACTAGTCAGGAAAGATGAACGGAGCAAAGTACAGAGAGATCCTTGATGAAAACCTGCTCCAGATTGCTCAGGACCTCATACTGGGGCGAAGGTTCACCTTTCAACAGGACAACGACCCTAAGCACACAGCCAAGACAATGAGGGAGTGGCTTCAGGACAWGTCWRTGAATGTCCTTGAGTGGCCCAGCCAGATCCCGGTCTTAAACCCGGAGAGACCTGAAAATAACTGTGCAGAGACGCTCCCCATCCAACCTGACAGAGGTGTGCCCAGCTTCTAGCGTCATACCCAAGAAGATCGCTGCCAAAGGTGCTTCAATAAGGTACTGAGTAAAAGGTCTGCATACTTACGTAAATGTGATATTTAAGGTTTTTTTGTTGAAAAAATGTGCAAAGATTTTCTTTGTCATTATGGGGTAGTGTGTAGATTGATGAGGAAAAATCTATTTAATCCATTTTAGAATGAGGCTGAAACATATCAAAATGTGGCAAAAGTCAAGGGGTCTGAATACTTTCCCAACGCACTGTACAGTATAAGTGTAGGTATCAGTGACGGTGAACAATAGTTATGCTATGGCCCGTAAAAAATAAAAAACGACTGAATCATGATGTCATGCTGAACCAGCAATATTGCATATTCATTACATCTTTATAACATATGTTATTATGAAGAAAACTTAGATGACCACTACTTCTTCGAATTTCACTGCTCCCATATGTACAGCATCATCAACACATCAGCACATCTTAAACCGGTGTGTATAGAATGAACAAACACAGTAGCAATGCCAAACATGACATCACAATCAAGAGCATATAATGTCATAATAGGGTCACATACCTCGCTGAGCGGACTCCTATGCTGAACCCCATGTAGCCCTCCTGCGGAAGAGAGTCGTCCCCCAGCTCCTTGAGGTCCTGGGGCCGCAGATATTTGTCAGTGTCTCCGGTCATTGCATCCTCACCTGGTGGAAAAGTCCCTCATCAATATTTCAAAGGCAATCCGGTAAAAGAGCGTTGTGGTACTCCTAGAAAAACCCTACCACAGCTTTATAAGAGGCCTTGAATAATTGATCAGTGTCAGTCTGATAACTAGTGGACCAGTAAGTCTACTAGGCCCTATGCTCAGTTGGTGGGCTACACATTGGGCTATAGTGAAAATAAATAACAGCTACTCAGCTCTAGGCTACTTGAAATGAATGACAATAGTAATAAATCCATTACAATCTATTCACAGGCTAACGAAGTCCATTAGCTTGGAGATAGAGAAAAGCTACTTGCAGCATAGCTCTCCTGTCCAGTAAAACCAAACGCAGTTTGTATTGACACTATAGCCAGAAAGCGAGAGTGTTAAACGCTAGCAGAACTCAAGCCGCGAGAGCAACTCGATTATCAAGGAGAAATAAGACAGCAGTCCTTGTAGCGACAATCTATCTCCTTGTAGCGACAATCTATCCCCTTCTCCCCGACTCCAGCCTGCAACAAACACTTCACTCTTCCACCGCAGCCCCTCCCCCCAGCAGTCCTACCTCTGCCGCACTCTTGCTCAGATGGGCTGCAATGTCTCTACAGCTCTTTGCTACATTTGATTCAAATACGGTCCCATTCGCTCACTGACTGTATAACATCAAACGTGAGTAGGTTTTTCAAAGCTAATGCAGTGGACTACTGAAGAATATAACGTTATAGCAAGCCAAGCCAGCATGAACAAATATCTTCTCCCTCTCCCAGCTTGCTCTCTCTCACACGGCTCCCGCCTCAGCTACCCTGTAGCCTACAACATTCAACGGAATAGTGCTGCATTCTGCCACACAACTACGAAATGGCTTTATGCACCAATTCCCCGTGTAAAATCCATTCGACAGCAACTATCCATAAACTACAGCCTAGCCTTTATGACTTACATAGAAAAACTGCCATGTCTGTCACCACTCTTATTAGATTCCCGTGTTGGTCTTTATATTCCAATTATCCGCAGAACAGAATAACTTCCCCCAATAAATCCAGAGCGAGACGAATGAGGTAGAAAATAAATCCCATGCAGTCATGTGGTTGCAGCTGAAAAAAGGTCCGAGGTTGAACTGTCAGGTTTGGCTATTTTACAGCAAAGGACTACTACCCGAAAGCCTACTTATTGTAACTGCTGCAGTTGTTGCTAGTGTAGGGGCAAACTGCACCCCTGCCGCTGCTCTTCCGTTTCGTGCTGCAAACAAAATTCAAACTATGCAGACTTTTCCCGGTAGAGTAAATCCCTGAGCGAAAAAGTAAAAGTGGAAGCCATTTAAGGTCGGAACAAGAGAGTTTGCTTTGCTAATGCATCTAGTCGGCTCAGTGAAAGCTCATCTCATTGGATTTGGAGATAAAGTCTATCCGTCCGGATAAGCTAGCATCTCCGTCAAGGTGTAGGCTGAATGGCACCAAAAACACAGCGGCAGAGGGATAGAGAGGTACTTATTTTAGGACGGGGATAAACTCCGTTTGGTGAGACTGGAGGGAGAAAAAGGCTTTGAAGGACAACCCACTGGAACCCCTCCAGGATTGTTTTTCCTGAGGAGGGGGTGGACGGTGGAAATCTGGCTGCATTCCAAATGGGTGGACCAAAACTGATAATTGGTGCATCTTTTTGTATCTCAAAGTAGCCTACACTTCAAGTTATTACTCCTCTAAATCAACACATTTTTGTAGTTTGGTGTTAGGGATAATTAGGCAACAATTATGACTGGTGACCACTTTTACACTCATATAGATTTATATCCTGTGGTTATACTAGGCTGAAAATAAGTATATATATATATATATATATGTAGAAAATAGTAAAAATCAAGAAAAACCCTTGAGTGAGTAGGTGTGTCCAAACCTTTGACATTGTAGAATAATAGTGAAGACATCAAAACTATGAAATAACACATATGGAATCATGTATAGTAACAAAAAAAGTGTTAGACGAAATCAAAATATATTCTATATTTGAGATTCTTCAAAGTAGCCCCCCTTTGCCTTGATGACAGCTTTGCACACTCTTGGCGTTATTAGTAAAAAATAAAGAAAAACCCTTGAATGAGTAGGTGTGTTCAAACTTTTGACTGGTACTATATATATATATTGTTATTTTCTACCTAGGGTCTGTGCTGTGGACACTGATCCCAGAAGAATGCTGTGAGGACTTTAGACATGATCTAAGGAACGGGTAATGGAATCAGCGTGCCACTCTGATTACAGCAGGACAGGAGTGACCTGTCATGGCCAATTAGATTYCCCTCCAGATAAAGAGATTTGGAGAGATGTAAACTTTTTCTGTCCAGACTATGACATGCACTGTGGACTGACTGTCTAGGATTACTGGTGTAATGTATGGCCAGATGTAACACCATTGTTCAGTAAGACTTTTCAACATAGCTGCCTTGGTCGGTCTTACACTTAAGGCCATTTAGCAACGTAGTAAACTGTGATGATAACCTGAACACTGAGAGCAGTAAACATTGCAGTATGTGTTTATCAGCCCCAGTGTAGACAAAGTAAGCACCACCTCTGATCAGTCGCCAGGTGAGTGTGTGGAACTTGTTGAGTCCAGCAGTATCATCTGACACAGAAACCCGACACCCCTCTCTACAGTTTCCTCTGCAACACTCCATGGAAAAACTCATCCATTTTACAGTGGAGTCCGTTTATTGCTTCCCAAGCACTTGGTGATAACTGAAATGGGCAGTTCTATGATATTAAGTTTTGTCTTAACAACTACCGATACATTGGTATTCATCCATCCACTCAGCATAAAAATGCAACTTGAGGTCAGTTAACATGTAACAACACTTGATTTGTCCCACACACTTTACTAGTTCAGTTGTTGCATGTACAGTTTCTGTGTAGTTGCAAGTAATGTATAATAATGATTGTATTGTTACCAAATATATTGAAATACCATGTAACTACCATGCATGGTATTTTGGCAACAAAGTTAAATGACCCATAATGAATGTGGGAAAAGACACAAGTTAATTCAGCTTTACAGAAGGAAGGCCTATCCTTTATAGCAAATTGCTCTAGGGCCCGAATACTTAGCTACATGCAGTGTAACCAGAATGACTGCAGATAGGTCACACCTAACATATCTTATCGCAAGCAAAAGAAAAGTCCAAAAGCTCACACACAAACTTAATTTGTGTCCAGTGCTTACTTTCTCTGCTGATTTACATTTGGAGACAATGATTCAGCCAGTGACATCCACTGCGGATACATAGCTCAAGCAAGGTACTCAGAGAAAGCTGGATTTCAGTGAAAGTAAGCAGAGAGAAAGAGGTGTATTCTGGCTATTATGTTCCAGATAGCCGGGCAAACCTCAAGCAACAGCAGACAGTTAGTGAAGCAATGTATCAGCAATGTGGTGAGTTGGTTTCGGTTTCCAACGGGTGAGGCGCAGGTGAAGGAATGGGTTTACGTGAAAAGAGTGAAACATACATAAAACTACTGCGTAGAAAAATGGGGCAAATACCTTCGTCAACATCTGAAATACAGTCCTCATTGAGAATTTCCGGCACATTAGCCTTAACTGTGTGATTTGAATACATACAGTAAATCGGATGTTAATAAGACACGTCAAATGGCACACTTTCACAAATATGAGATGCATCCACACATGCTCTGCATACACAAAACACAGATCAACCCTAACTGGCGAGGATCCAAACACACTATTTCACTGTCAGCTCATGGGGGAATGCACGGCTTAGGTTAGAAGGGAAGTTTTGAAACAGTCACATCGTCACATATACTCATACCTTCATCTTCAGACATGTCCAGAAACTCGTTCATGGTCTCGGGGACGTTCATTTTGTGTTTTTCTGTTGTAGTCTGGTGATAAAAGAGGAAAGAGTGAGACATGAGTAATGTATATGAATGCTACTGTATCCAGTGACCTCTGCTTGGCCCTGGGTGTCACTATTAATAAATCCCTCCTGACACGTGGACAGATCAGGTCTCAGGGGCTATTTGAGGAGCACCAGGAGATTCAATCTGTCCGTTTCATACAGGTCACTATTAAACATGTGCGAGAGAATTTGTGGAATCACATGCAGTTACTCGTGTATACTGTTTCAGTGCCAAGTACTAATTTGAGATACACATTAGTAACTCATCCAGTGATTTCAAGGTTTGAGTTGTACAGTATTTTCAGACCTCATGTTAGGATTCAGCCCAATTTCATCAGAGGAATGAACAAATGTTTATTAATTTATTCTGTACTTATAAATCACCACACACACAGATGAACACATAAGGTTAGTGAACTCCAAGCACATGGTCAGATGACTGTAACAAATACTGTACATAGAGACAGACCACTAGTCTGGATTTTCATTTGTTTTACATACATACACTAGGAATGCAAATCGATATTTGCTTTGCATTACCATAACACATTAACACAGAGAGAGATCAGCACGTTACAGTACGCACTGCAAGGTGTCTCACGTGTGATAACTGGACTAGTGTTTAGGTGTGCATAATGCGTAATCTATACCTGCTACCAGTACAGCAAAGGAACACAACTCAAGTCTTCCACTGCTGCTGTGTCTGCTTGCTCAATTACTATCAGATAATGGCCTGGGTTCATGCCAGGTGAGTAGACTCATCAATGAGTACAATACACCAATTGAGATTTACAGTCAAATTGAGTGCCAGAAGCAATATTCACTGGACAAAGACAAGCGATAACAATGGGGCTAGGCCCCACTGGTCCAAATGAAAACAGAGAGACGAACAAACTTACAGAAAGATAAACATACAGACAAACAAACAAAGACAAACTGACAAAGAGACAGACTTGGGGTCTTACCACAGAGGTCAGATTCTCATCAGTCAGCGGCATGAGAGTGTCCACCACTGAGATGTAACCAAGGCGACGGGCAATGGACAAGGCTGTGTTCCCGTTCTGTAAAGAGGAGGAGAAGAATTGGAGGTGTAAAGGATAGGAGGTTGTAATATGTGTGTGTTTTTACTTTGTTATTGTGGACACATTAGTGCTGTGTATGTGTATGTATGTACAGTATACAATGTATGTTGTACAGTTCTGCTCTATTTGTCTCTGTGTATCCCTGCTGACTGGGGCGTCTGTCAGAGAGCTGCTGAGACAGCAGGTTTTCCTATGGTGCCTCACTCACCACGGTCAGCTGATTGGCCGAGGCTCCATGCTGCAGCAGCAGGTTGATGATGTGGGTGTGACCCTGCTGCGCCGCCTGGTGGAGGGGCGTGTAGCCGTTCTGGGGACAGAGGAGAAAGGGAGGG
Organism: Salvelinus sp. IW2-2015; assembly: GCF_002910315.2. Taxonomy (NCBI): domain Eukaryota; kingdom Metazoa; phylum Chordata; class Actinopteri; order Salmoniformes; family Salmonidae; genus Salvelinus; species Salvelinus sp. IW2-2015. The sequence goes on from NC_036858.1 coordinate 43,021,423, forward strand.
ATGGCGAGAGGGATGATAGTGAGAGAAAGAATGAGACGGGGAGAAATTGAGGAGTGAGGAAAGGGGAATGCAAAGAGAAAAACGAGGAGGAGAAAATATTAATACAAACAGTGGGGCAGCGAGGGAGGGAGGGAGGGAGAGAGAGAGAGAGAGAGAGAGAGTGGGACCAAAACAAAGAGAGTGTTAGGGAGGTGAAATAACACACACACACAACCTGACAAAAGTAAATAAGCTCAAATGAACACCACATGGGAGAGATCTTCAGTTGTTTACCTTTGTTTTGCCATCAACTCTGGCCTGGTTCTGTATGAGGAAGTTTGCCATCTTGACGTTGCCATAGTGACAAGCCACATGCAGCGGAGTGTATCCCATCTGTTTTACCCAAGGGAAAGGGACAGAGAGAGGGGGAACGATAGAGACGAAGAAAGGAAGGTGTGAGCTTGTTACTTCTCATCCTGTGACGTCACAGCCCTTGTGTGAATAGGACGTACCTAACATTAACTTTACCCAAGTGTGACACAAAATTACTATTATTCATCAAGAACTTAATAACACTTCTCTATTAGAAACACCTGATAGAAAAGATGAATGAATGAACAGCCTTGGCTGTAAACCAGTGTGCTGTCAGCCCAAACACATTGTGTAACCTTGTGCTGTGTAACCTTGAGCTTCTGCAGGCCTCTGTCTGTGTCCCTGCTATGGGGGGAGGTTGACAATGGGCGGTTACTGGTAGTGCCGTATGTACAGACACAAACACCTGTCACTCAGGTGTCCTCCTATACTTTATTCATGGCACACCTGAGAACACAGTGCTGCAGAAAGGTGTGTGTGTGTGGGCAGGTGATTATATTTTATTACTTTAGTAATGCACTATTCTAAACACATGAAGTAACCATCTATAACCCCTGGTCTATGATTGACAGAGGAGAGTTGAAATCAAGGGCATCTCTTTGTCCCACAGTCTTTCACTGTGATAGTCTGTACAGTCTGTTCCCTGTGGTTTCCGTAGAAACAGCGTGACCCTCACCTTTGTCTCGGGGTCGATGTCCGCCCCCTGGTTGAGCAGGACTTCTGCCACGTTGACTTTGTCCTCCTGCGCTGCTAAGTGGAGTGGTGTGAGGCCGCTCTGAAATAGCACGCATAAACACACACACACACACACACACACGGTTAGAATGCCTTTTCCATGGTGGGGGGGATCACAGCTTTGTCAAAGCAAAGGCTCTTTATTCATCCACGTTTTTAAAATGTAACAGGGATAGGACTTTAGCTAGCAAGGAGGTTGTTTTGAAAATATTTTTTAAATCCTGCGGCTGCTTTTGAACTCAGTGAAAAGCATCAGTGAAAATGAGAGACTCAGCTGTGGTCTAATCCTGTCACYACTTCCAGCGAAGGTGGCTCCTCTCCCTGTTCTGGCGGCGCTCGGTGGTTGTGGTCACCGGTCTACTAGCTGCCACCGATTCCTTTTTCTTTTCTGTTGGTTTTGTCTTGATTGTTTTCACCTGAACCTTATTTGTTGTTAATTCGGGGCTATTTAAACTTCCAGGCACCACCTGCATTTGTGCGGGCTTATTCCTCTGTCTGTGGTAGATTTTTGTTTTGCTTATACGTATTTTTGCTGTTCGTTATTTTGCCTGGTTTTGGGGGACTTAACTGTTTACTGGTCATTGTGCCTGTATGTTGGCTAGACCCAGCTGAATAAATACGTCTACATTGGAAGCTTTGCTCTCTGCGCCTGACTCCACACCCACCACTCATAGCTTTCGTGACAGAAGCCCGCACCTTCAGCCATGGAGTCAGCAGGAGCAGCTGCGCCCCCTCTCCCATCCATGGAAGAGCGTGTCCTCCATCACACGGCCATCCTACACCGGATCGGGACGGCGATGGACCAGATAATGGAGAGAATGGACAGATGGGAGAGGAGCGGCCTCCCTACCTCGTCTCCAGCTCCTCTTCAGCCTGCGCTACCAACTTCTCCGGCGGCGTCCGGACCCAGCGCTCTTCGGCTCGCGCCCCCGAGGGAGTACGATGGAACGGCTGCCGGGTGCAAGGGTCTCTTGCTCCAGCTAGAGCTTTACCTGGCTACTGTTTGCCCGTCTCCCTCTGGAGAGGAGAGTGTGAGCGTCCACGTCTCCTGTCTGACGGGCAGAGCCCTGGAGTGGGCCAACGCGGTCTGGGAGGGTACAGACTCAGCGAGGGACCACTACCCTGAGTTCACCCGCCGGTTCCGGGCAGTGTTCGACCACCCATCGGAGGGTCGAGCGGCGGGTGAACGGCTGTTCCACCTTAGGCAGGAGACGAGGAGCGCGCAGGACTTCGCGCTGGAGTTTCGGACCCTGGCCACTGGAGTGGGGTGGAACGACAGGGCCCTGATGGACCACTACCGGTGTAGCCTCCGGGAGGACGTCCGCAGGGAGCTAGCTTGTCGGGACGCCACCCTCAACCTAGACGAACTCATAGACATGTCAATCCGACTGGACAACCTGCTAGCTGCCCGCGGGCGTCCAGAGCGGGTCCTGTTTGTTCCACCCCCCAGCACTCCCGCTCCAACACCCATGGAGTTAGGGGGTGCTGCATCTAGGGGAACCGGAGGAGGAGTCTCCTCCTGCACCAGTTGTGGTCGGAGAGGGCACACTGCTGATCGGTGATGGAGGAGCTCGTCTGGGAGTCTTGGCCAGGTGGCTGCTCCCATTGCCTCACTGCTGAAGGGGGGGGGCGGTGCGTTTGCGGTGGTCAGCGGAGGCGGGCAGAGCTTTTAGTTGTCTGAAGGCGCTGTTTACCGATGCTCCCATATTGGCTCATTCGGACCCCTCTTTGGCATTCATAGTGGAGGTGGACGCGTCCGAGGCTGGGGTTGGAGCCGTGCTATCACAGCGCCCGGGCATGCCACCGAAGCTCCGCCCTGCTGAGCGAAACTATGACGTGGGGGACCGGGAGTTGCTGGCTGTGGTAAAAGCTCTGAAGGTGTGGAGACATTGGCTTGAGGGGGCTAAACACCCTTTTCTCATCTGGATTGACCACCGCAATCTGGAGTACATCCGGGCAGCGAGGAGACTGAATCCTCGCCAGGCAAGGTGGGCCATGTTTTTCACCAGATTTCGGTTCACCATCTCCTATAGACCAGATTCCTTTAACACTAAGGCCGACGCGCTGTCCCGTCTCTATGATACCGAGGAGCGGTCCATCGATCCTACCCCCATACTTCCGGCCTCATGTCTGGTGGCACCGGTGGTATGGGAGGTGGACGCGGACATCGAGCGGGTGTCACGGTTAGAACCCACGCCACCACAGTGTCCAGCGGGCCGGAAGTACGTGCCGCTTGGTGTTCATGACAAATTGATTCGGTGGGCCCACACACTACCCTCTTCGGGTCATCTGGGAATTGGGAGGACGGTGCGGGGTCTTAGGGGGAAGTACTGGTGGCCCACTTTAGCGAAGGATGTGAGGTTTTATGTCTCRTCCTGTTCGGTGTTCAGAGTAAGGCTCCTAGACACCTGCCTAGAGGGAAGTTACAGCCCATCCCCGTTCCACAACGGCCTTGGTCACATCTGTCAGTGGACTTCCTCACCGACCTTCCCCCGTCTCAGGGGAACACCACGATCCTGGTCTCTGTGGATCGGTTTTCGAAGTCCTGCCGTATCCTCCCGTTGCCCGGTCTCCCTACAGCCCTGCAGACTGCCGAGGCCCTGTTTACCCACGTCTTCCGGCACTACGGGGTGCCTGAGGATATCGTTTCTGATCGGGGTCCCCAGTTCCCCGAGAGCAATGGGCAGGTGGAGAGAGTGAACCAGGATGTGGGTAAGTTTCTGAGGTCGTATTGCCAGGACCGGCCAGGAGAATGGACGAGGTACGTCCCATGGGCGGAGATGGCCCAAAACTCACTCCGCCACTCCTCCACGAACCTGTCGCCTTTCCAGTGTGTGTTGGGCAACCAGCCGATCCTGGCACCATGGTATCAGAGCCAGACCGAGGCTCCTGCAGTGGAGGAGTGGGTGCAGCACTCAAAGGAGACCTGGAGAGCCGTCCAGGAATCGCTCAAACGGGCGGGTGGGCGGCAGAAGGTGAGCGCTGACCGCCATCGCAGTAAATGTTGGGTTAAATGCGGTAGACACATTTCAGTTGAAGGTATTCAGACTAGGTATCCCCCTTTCCCTTTCCCAATACACACAAATCCCCCAAAAAGAAAGAAATGAAGAAATATAGTAGTTATATAGGATGAGCCTTGACTAGAAAACAGTATAAAAATATAAAGTGGGTAAAACAGTATGTAAACATAATTAAAGTGACCTGTGTTCAATGACTATGTACGTAGGGCTTCAGTCTCTAAGGTGCAGGTCAGAGTACCGGGTGGTAGCTGGCTAGTAACACTGACTAAGTTCAGGGAAATGTACTGGGCAGAGGCTGGCTAGTGGTGACTATTTAACATTCTGATGGCCTGGAGATAGAAGCTGTATTTCAGTCTCTCTGTCCCAGCTTTGATGCACCTTTACTGTATCTGCCTTGTAGATGGTAGTGGGGTGAACAGGCCCTGGCTTGYGTGGCTGAGGTCCTTGATGATCTGCTTGGCCTTCCTGTGACACCAGATGATGTAGAAGTTCTGGAGGGCAGGAAGCTCCTTCATTTTGTTGACGTTGAGGAATATGTTATATTTCCTGGCATCACTCCGTCAGGGCCTTCACCTCCTCCCTGTAGGCTGTCTCGTCATTGTTTGTAATCAGGCCTACCACTGTTGCGTCGTCAGCAAACTTGATGATTGAGTTGGAGACATGCGTGACCACACAGTGGGGCCATGTTGAGGTTAAATGTGGTGGGGGTGTTGTTGCCTACCTTCATCAGCTCGGGTCAGCCCATCAGGAAGTCCAGGACCCAGTTTCACAGTGCGGGGTTCAGACCGCACTTAGTGATCCCGAGTGATAAGCTTGGAGGGCACTATGGTGTTGAAGGTTGAGCTGTAGTCGATGAAAAGTTTTCTTACATACGTAGGTATTCCTCTTGTCCAGATGAGATAGGGCAGAGGGCAGTGTGCAATGCGATGGCGATTGCGTCATCCGTGGATCTGTTGGGGTGGTATGCAAATTGTAGTGGCTCTACGGTGTTGGGTAAGGTGGAGGTGATATGATCCTCATGAAAGCACTTCATGATGACAGAAGTGAGTGCTACAGGGTGATAGTTATGTAGTTCAGTTACCTTTGCTTTCTTTGATACAGGAACAATGGTGGACATCTTGAAGCAAGTGGGAATAACAGATTGTGATAGATTGAATATGTCCGTAAACACTCCAGCCAGCTGGTCTGCAAATGCTCTGATGATGTGGCTTGGAATATGCGGATAAACATGCTTAAATGCCTTACTCACGTCGGCCACGGAGAACGAGAGCTCACAGTCCATCTGAGCGGCGTCCGCCTGAGTTGGCGGTTCTGTGTTTTCCTCAAAGCGGCGACGTGGCTGGCTTTTCCTTTATAACCCGTGATTGTCTGGCACATACGTCTAATGTCTGAGCCGTTGAATTGCGACTCCACTTTGTCCCTATACTGCCGTTTTGCCTTTTTCATTACCTTGCGGAGGGCATAGCTAGTCTGTTTGTACAAATGATGTTCCCAGTCACCTTACCGTGGTTAAATGCTGTGGTTCACACTTTCAGTTTTGCGCGAATGCTGCAAATTTTGATTGGTCAGTCCTTAACACAAGTACTTCCTGTTTACGTTTCTGCCTATAGGAGGGGAGGAGCAAAATGGAGGCGTGATCTGATTTGCCAAAGGGCGGGCGGGGGAATTGCAACGTTCAAGAGTGCTCGATGAGCGAGTAGCACAAGAGATGGGTTGATAAAACTTTGGTAGCGTTTTCCTGATTTCCTTTATTAATGTTCCCATGTACAATAAATGTAGCCTCAGGATATGCGGTTTCCAGTTTGCACAAAGTCCAGTGTAGTTCCTTGAGTGGAATATTCTCTCGGGAGGTAATGTGTTCGGCATTTGATGGTGAGGTATTCCAGATCGGGAGAACAAAAGGACTTGAGTTTCTGTACTTTACCACAATCACACCATGAGTAGTTAAACATGAAACATACACCTCCAACTTTATTTTTCCCGGAGAGTTCTTTCTTCCTGTCCGCGCGATGGACGGAGAACCCCGCTGGCTGAATTGATGGGGACAGTATATCCGGAGAGAGACATGATTCAGTAAAACAGAGTATGTTACAAACCCTGGTGGCTGCCTGGAAGGAGATCCTCGTCCTGAGCTCGTCTACTTTATTGCCCGGGGACTGAACATTAGCGAGTAATATACTCGGAAGCGGTGAACGGTATGCACACCTCCTGACTAAGAGCCTACTCTGACTAAGAGCCTACTCTGTGTTTCTCTTCTTTGGTGATGGCGACTTGTAGCAGCCCTCAGAATTAATAGAATTGCATCAGGAAGTTCAAACAAAGAATCCAATTCAGGGAATAAACATTTCTGGTCGAAATCCTGGTGAGTGACTGCCGATCTAATATCCAATTTTTATTTCAGCTGTCGGTAATAATTCAAGAAAAGTTTTGACCAAATAATGTAAAAAGCATATACAGCAAAGTTGGTTAGGAGCTAGAAACAGGGCGACCATGTCTGTCGGCGCCATCTTGTTGTGCATGTGTGTATGTGAACAGTAGTGTAAAGTATGAGTGTGTGTGTGTCCAAGGTACTGATGGGTCTTGAGGCCTATGAGTGTTGAGCTGTAAAAATGTAATTTCCACATAAGTTACCATCCTGTGAGGCCAGGTGAGAGTGTGTGTTTGTTGCGTGTGTGTGTGTTTATGTGAATGTAGTATAGTGTGCTGTATGTGTGCTTTGTATGTCTGTCTGTCTGTGTATACACAGTGTGTGTGTGTTACCTTGTTGCCCATGTTGACATTGGCGTTCTTGGTGAGGAGCAGAGAGACCAGGTCCACACTGCCCTCCTGTGCAGCCAAGTGAACAGGACTGATGCCCTGGCGGGTCACAGCGTTGGTGTCCGCCCCGTACTCCAGTAGCGTGGTCCCTATGTCCATCTGGTTCTTCTTGGCAGCTATGTGGAGGGGTGTGTAGCCATTCTAAGAAGAAGAGACACAGGGGAAAGGTATTCAGCACTCTCTGAGTGTACTCTATTCCAGGGTACTTTTTCACATCGGGACCCCTTTTGTGATAACAAATTCATCAGGGACCCCCTCATAATATCAGAACACAACTCTTACTTTAGAGTGCGATGAAAATAGCATACAAGCATTTTGCTATGACTTCTGCAGTGCATGACCGGAGAAATCAAGTCTCAGGCCCTGTCAAAGAAGATTTTAAAGGCCCTCTTGCCATCAGAGAGAACACTTTGCCTTGGGGCATTTAACTGTTTTTAAGCWAATTTCTTGCAATTCTACACATTTTGCCATGGGGCAGATCGTGCCATTTGCAGTTTTTAAGTTAAAATTACAGTGTATTTATGCCCCCTGCTCTATTCTACTCTCTTCTATTATTTTTCCAAATATTTATCTGTATGGGACCTCATTAGGGTTCTAGATAAAGAGATGATAACACACAGTACACTAGACATTCCATAATCTTAGCTAGGTGCAAGATTTAATTTAAGGCCTTGTTAAGCCTAGGGATATCTTTAGTTTTATTGATATAATTTAAATAGTCTTGTCAGACAAATTTCAACCACCAGGATGATGTTAACAGAAACTACATGTTTCACCCTCTTCTCCCTTCACCAGACACACACTACTAAATAACAATAGCGCCAGGCAGGCAGAAAAAGAGTATTTGGCTGGATGTTAAAGCCGGATCCATCCCAACATTCCCAAAGGGTTTCCCTGGGGAGGACCATTAGAGGAGCTCCACTGGTGGTATGACACTACAGGGAGGCTTTAACGCCATGAAAAGTCCAAGGAGTGCAGGGCGGTGGGGGGTGTAATGCAGACAGAGCTGAGACCGTGGGTAGATGCAGTAGGCAGATATGGAAAAGTGAGACAAGCTCTTGACACCTACTTCAACTGTCATATAATAAATAAGGTAACTCAGTGCAAGGCAGTAATATTAGTTCATACCATGATAACAAGCATATCATATCACAGTTGATGACATAGTACGACTACGTGTATTAAATCAGATTTGATTTTTGTATTCTACGACTGTTTCAGGCCATTGGCAAAGATTTCCAGACTGTATAAATTTACAGTTTTCCATCTCTGTCTGTCTGTCTGTCTGTCTGTCTGTCTGTCTGTCTGTCTGTCTGTCTGTCTGTCTGTCTGTCTGTCTGTCTGTCTGTCTGTCTGTCTGTCTGTCTGTCTGTCTGTCTGTCTGTCTGTCTGTCTGTCTGTCTGTCTGTCTGTCTGTCTGTCTGTCTGTGCGTGTGTTTCTGCTGTGACTGAAGCCAGAAGGGCAGGCAGCTGAGAAACACATCAACTGTTTTCTGTCATGTGACTTATAACCCTTTTAATCTCAACATCTCACCAAGCCAAGCCTGAGCCTCCAAGAGAAGATTTAATTTATTTCCAAAACACTGAAATTAGACAAGAGACACTGATTGATTTACAGTGCCTTCAGAAAGTATTCAAACCCCTTGACTTTTTCCACATTTTGTTGTTGGAGCCTGAATTTCGAATGAATTTAATTGAGATTTTGTGTCACTGATCTACACACAATACCCCGTAAGTGGAATTATTTGACAAATTGTTTACAATGTTTACAAATTAATAAAAAATAAAAGACTGAAATGTCTTGAGTCAATAAGTATTCAACCATTTTGTTGTGGCAAACCTAAATAAGTTCAGGAGTAAAAATGTGTTTAAGTAATACTGCAAAAAATGTGGCAAAGAAATGAACTTTTTGTCCTGAATACAAAGTGTTATGTTTGGGGCAAATCCAACACAACACATCACGAAGTACCACTCTTCATATTTTCAAGCATAGTGGTGGCTGCATCATGTTATGGATATGCTTGTCCTTGGCAAGGGAGTTTTTTTGGGATAGAAGAAACGGAATAGAGCTAAGCACAGGCAAAATCTTAGAGGAAAACTTGGTTCAGTCTGCTTTCCAACAGACACTGGGAGACAAATTCACCTATTAACAGGACAATTACCTAAAACACAATGCCAAATATACACTGGAGTTGCTTACCAAGAATGTTACCAAGAATACCACTGAATGTTCCTGAGTGGCCTAGTTACAGTTTTGATTTAAATAGGCTTGAAAATGTATTGCAAGACTTGAAAATGGCTGTCTAGCAATGATCAACAACCAACTTGACAGAGCTTAAAGTATTTTTTAAAGAATAATGTGCAAATATTGTATAATCCAAGTGTGCAAAGCTCTTAGAGACTTACCCAGAAAGACTCACAGCTGTAATCACTGCAAAAGGTGATTTTAACATGTATTGACACAGGGGGTTGAATATTTATTTAATCAAGATATATTAGTGTTTTATTTTCCATCCATTTTTCTTCCACTTTTACATTAGTGTATTTTGTGTATATTGTTGACCAAAAAAAAGATAATTAAATCCATTTTAATCCCACTTTTTAACACAAAAAAGTGGAAAAAGTCAAGGGGTGTGAATAGAAAGAGAGAGAGAAATATTGTTTTACAAGGCTTCCTTCATCCAAGACAGTTTTATTGGATGTAAGTGGATAGCCTGAGCATAATTTCCAACACTACAGCAGGGCCTGTACGACCACAAGCCAACCAAAAGGTGACCCTAAGTCACTGGGCATGGTCCACTCTGGCACACGTAGAGCTTTGTCTAACTGTTATGCGGTTCAACAACAGCAGTAACTAAGTTACCATGCTTTTCTATGGGACCACACAGAAGGCTGTGACAGTCTTGACAAACAAGCAGAATGAAGCAGTCAATTTAGCACTCAATCCTGTCACACAATAGCACATTTACTAGCCTATATCATCCATGGTTGCTCTTTGAAAGACAGCACTGGAAGTTAAATCCCTCCTACCCTCTCCTGTTCTCATCATCATTGGTTAATAAAACAATCCGTTTGTAGCATGATGTACATTTTACTGAAGTGTACTCTTTCAGCTACTAGATGTCTTTAAAGTTAAGCCAATCCAAAGATTAAACCTAACTCTCAAAGACAATGTTAAAGACAAGATAGGTCAAGGACAAGAGACAACAAGCATAAACACATTTAAGAGTATAAAAATACAAACGAATGAATGGTTCATCYGTTCGTTATAAGCTGATACTGTAATGTTTATCAGCTGGCACTGTGGACCAAACATCTACATTATGCCTGCGTTACAGTATGTGGTGCATTTCACAACTCTTAATACAAAACTCAAAACACATCATCAAAAAGACAGTTGTTTCAAAACTCTTAGCACATTTTCAATTGACTAAGTCAAACAGACAAAATCAGTCACTTTTTCACCAAACTTGATCAGTGTTTCATCTACAAATACATGTTCCACATTGCAATACAGGTTCATATCAAGTCATTGCCTTTCGCAATGCAATGTTTCATTAATTTTGATATGATTCTCTTCACTTTCATTAAAAATACATGTTCCCATTACTTAATCCTACTGCTCTTAATTGATGATCACTTAAACCTTAGGTAACTATTATGATTTTACTTCAGTCACAAATGAAATTGAAGTTTATTGGTCGCGTACACAAATGAGCTGATGTTACAGCAGGTGCAGCGAAATACTTGTGTTTCTAGCTCCTACAATGCAGTAATACAATATCAATATAATACCAATATGCAAATAATCCAGAAAGTCCAAAACAAGAAAGAAATGCATCCCGTATACAGTAAACATCTATCCAAAATGAGGTTTCTCTAGAATTCAGTACTGTAATAACGTGATATATTCCATTTACATAGCAGACTTTTATCCAAAGTGTCAAGTCCACACATTTTGGTATGTGACCCCAGTGGGACCACTACAATACAATACTGTAAAATACAATACACGATTACAATACAGCTGGAAGATGTATGATTGCCTTCCCCACGAGTGTACCACCCTCCTTCAGGCCATAGATGAAGCATGCAATGATTTTAATCGAAACATACACTACCGTTCAAAAGTTTGGCGGCACATAGAAATGTCCTTTACTTTTGAAAGAAAAGCTTATTTTCTGTCCATTAAAATAACATCAAATTGATCAGAAATACAGTGTAGACATTAATGTTGTAAATGACTATTGTAGCTGGAAACGGCTGATTTTTTATGGAATACCTACATATGTGTACAGAGGCCCATTATCAGCAACCATCACTCCTGTGTTCCAATGGCAAGTTGTGTTAACTAATCCAAGTTTATCCTTTTAAAGGCTAATTGATCATTAGAAAACACTTTTGCAATTATGTTAGCACAGCTGAAAACTGTTGTTCTGATTAAAGAAGCAATAAAACTGGCCTTCTTTAGACTAGTTGAGTATCTGGAGCATCAGCATTTGTGTGTTCAATTACAGGCTCAAAATGGCCAGAAACAAAGACCTTTCCTCTGAAACTAGTCAGTGTATTCTTGTTCTGAGAATTTAAGGCTATTCCATGCGAGAAATTGCCAAGAAACTGAAGATCTGGTACAACGCTGTGTACTACTCCCTTCACAGAACAGCGCAAACTGMCTCTAACCAGAATAGAAAGAGGAGTGGGAGGCCCCGGTGCACAACTGAGCAAGAGGACAAGTACATTAGAGTGTCTAGTTTGAGAAACAGACACCTCACAAGTCCTCAACTGGCAGCTTCATTAAATAGTACCCACAAAACACCAGTCTCATCGTCAACAGTGAAGACTACGGGATGCTGTCCTTCTAGGCAAAGTTGCAAAGAAAACGCCATATCTCAGACTGGCCAATAAAAAGAAAAGATTCAGATGTGCAAAAGAACATAGACACTGGACAGAGATATGGCTTTTTCTTCGCAACTCTGCCTAGAAGGCCAGCATCCCGGAGTCGCCTCTTCACTGTTGACGTCGAGACTGTACAATATGTTGCATTTGTTGCTATTGGATTAACTGCTTGTTAAAATAACTAAATTGAGAATATATCATTATGCTGTATTTTGGTGATTAAACGTATATTTTGGATCAATGGTTGTGTGGCGCAAGATGTCTACAAACAAAATGAATGCAGAATGAAAGGTGTTGAATGCGGGACTGGCTGTGTTGCAAGTGTTACCAGTTTGGAGTTTTGTACTAAGAGTTTAGAAAATTCACCACATACTTCTGAAAATTGTACCAAAGCAATTAAAAAAACTGTAATCAGATCAATGAATCCAAATCAGTATGGTACTAGTCCCATTATGCTGACTGTGTATGACATTGTGTGTTTGAGTGAAGTACCTTGGCGGAGGCGTGGGGAGATGCTCCCTGATCCAGAAGCAGTAGAGCCACTCTCTGATTATCGTAGTGAGCAGCTACATGCAGTGGAGTTAGCCCACTCTAAAACACACACACACATGCAACACGACATTAGAAGGGGAACAAACACCAAAGCATCAGCAGGGGGGAAGCCAGAACATAATCAGAACAGACGGAAAAGCCATGGAGCTGATGGAACCCACTCAGACGGGGACCTGTTTTAGTGTGACACCACTGAGCACACAAAGCTGAATGAAACCCACTTACAGTGCATCCACACAACTAGCAAAATAAAGAATATTTCAACAGAAATATATTCAACAGAAAATATATTTCTAGTGATATACAGTCACCCAGGAAACCAAATTATGTTATTGTGTGTGCGTGACAGCCTGCATATTATTTTGCTACAGTGTGGATACACCATTAGATGGGAACTTGTTTTAGCGTGACACCACCAAGCACTTTTAAAACCACAAACAGTTTTTTTATTCATTATGATACCTTCTTGCTTTTATATTTAGCACTTTCAGATGGATGGACACACAGACACTGATCTGACACATAATTATTACCAGTAGGCTCCTTATAAGTGTGTGTGTCTGTGTGTGTTTGTGAGCGTGTGTGTGTGTGTGTGTGTGTGTGTGTGTGTGTGTGTGTCTCAGAAGAGAATCTATCTTCAGTAGGGTTCTGCTCCTTTTCAGAAAGACGCAGGTGATACCATGGTAGGAGACCAAAGTCCTACAGGATGTCGTATGACATCCATTCCAACAGAGGGAAGGGGAGAGTGGACCTCTACTATCTCACTCACTCTATTAGAATGAATTATATTGGTCTCAAACACCACAAACAATCCCATAGAACTAGAAGCAATTCAAATTGCCAAGTGAATGTTATTGTATTTCAAGAGTAGCTCTCACATATCCTACCTTTCCAGCTGCATCTGGAGCTGCTTTCTTCTGAAGAAGCAGGCTGGCCACTTCCATCTTCCCATACTTGGCTGCCACGTGAAGAGGACTGAACCCTTTCTGTAGAAGACATCAGGAGACACAGCATCAACATGAGACAGCCAGGGAGAACAGACCTGCTCTGACGACCTAACTGACAGCACTGTCTGTTAAACAGGAGAGCTGAAGTGCAGTCAAGACGTGCAAGGTTCTGCAATGTTGCAAACAGCAACAGACGGGGACACTGCAACGGCATACTGTTAAATAACCTTATAGTAGGGTCTCGTTCACTTTAGCTTCATTGCCATGTGAAAGGAAGTATGGTGGGTGGGAAAGGTGTTTGGCTTGCTCAGTGGGTTGCGATAACCTGAGAAATGATGTCACTGGGTCTGTTTTTCATATCCTATTCGTCATCTATAAAAGGATAGCGTATAATGTGATCATGTTAATCTTGGCGAAGTCCCTCTGTGTTAGGGAGGGTATTTTAAGAAATTAGGTCATATTTTCCAGAGGAATGTGGAACTCCTACAGATAACTCCCATATCACGCACAGCAACGTTTGGCCTAATTTTTCCTAATGTTGTAATACACACTCAATATTGCCATGCAATTGTGATGTCCTGTTATGGCCTATTTTTCTTCAGGGGCTGTTCTCTATTTTCTAAAATCTCCAAAGGAATTATACTTATTGTTGGTCGTCATTGTAAATAATAATTTGTTCTTAACTGACTTGCCTAGTTATTAAATAAAGTTTAAATAAATAAATAAAACATTAAATGGTATTATTGTTAAAACAAAATGACTGTGTGTTTGGTTTGGCGGTTTGGCGCCCTCTGCAGTCACTGTACTGTGCAATACCATCACAGCCAATACACTGGTCCCACTATGACTTGACGTCATGCCTCTGGACAGCTACGGTATCTAAGGTACTGTCCCCTCAGATATAGTGTATGTTTTAGAGAGCGAGAGAGCGAGAGAGAGATAGAGAGATAGAGAGATAGCTGGAGAGAGAGAGAGAGAGAGACGGAGGCACAAAATCACGTACAAATGCACCAATTCCCCAAGGTCTTATTTGACCTTCAAGAAGATCATAGCTCAATTACATGTGTAAAAGCGTAAGGAAATTAGCTTCCATGTCATTTTCATCCTGATAAGGTTTAGGAAATGAAAAATAAACACCAGTGATGAGGAAAAGCATCTTCAAAAGGACTATTGTTCTCCAATCAATGGTAGAAATGTTCAATCCACACTGTCCTTAGCCTGAACCTGCTGATCCTCAACTGACTAAACTACAACGACCATGGTTGAACTGTTATTTGTGAGTGCTTGCTTTTAATTTTCTGGTTGGACCCTAACCCAATCACACAGACCTTAGTGGAGGCTGAGAGCGATGCACCCTGGTCCAGCAGCATGGCAGCTACGTCCTCGTGGCCCTCTCGGGCAGCCAGGTGGAGGGGTGTGTAGCCTGACGTGGTGGCAGCATTGGCAGAAGCCCCCCTCTGCAGCAGCTGCTGGACGATGTCAGCCTTCCCCAGCCGGCTAGAGATGTGCAGCGCCGTCTGGTCGTCCTGGGGGGAGACAAATACTATTATATTCTGTTCATTCTCTTCACAATGTGCAACAAAATGACACCACATCGGTTCTCAACCCAGTTAGACAACGAAGGGTGTGTGGAGGGCTCACCTTGGCCTTGGTCTCCACATTAGCTCCATTCTGCAGCAGGTATCGCACAACGTCTGCCTGACCCGCCCGTGCTGCCATGTGCAGCGCTGTCTCACCCCTCTGGAACACACAGACGGACAGACGGGCAGACAGGCAGATGGGCAGACAGACAGACAGACAGACAGACAGACAGACAGACAGACAGACAGACAGACAGACAGACAGACAGACAGACAGACAGACAGACAGACAGACAGACAGACAGACAGACAGACAGACAGACAGACAGACAGACAGACAGACAGACAGACAGACAGACAGACAGACAGACAGACAGACAGACAGACATTGGTAATCTGCATGTATGTATGTATTACTCAATTTTGACTAGCTTATCATTTTTTGTTGAATTTCTGAAGAGCTGAGTGTAGTGTGACACCCACCACATTGGTGGTGTTGGGTGAAGCTCCGTGATGTGTCAGAGAGTTGACAATGTTATCATGTCCCATGAAGGCTGCCACATGGATAGGAGTAAGTCCAGACTGCAAGCAAATCACAATGATAGTTACCAATCAATAGCATGGGTTCAACTGTACTGTATACCTTCAAACAGGGGTGTCAAACATATGTCCCGAAATCGAAACTGTGTAGAAATGGTAATGGACCTACATTCATACAGTTTCTTTACTGTGTCCAGCTTGCTAATAATCACTGAAATGAAACCTAGACAGTCAGGGAGCGTGGAAAATTCCCAAAACGATGGATAAGGGACTATTTTTTGAAGTCCATGAGGCAAAATGAGTTTGACACTTCTGTCTTATAGTAAGAGAAATGCTCACATTAATTATTTTCAACTGTACCTAAACAAAATTATTAATTTGTCTATGATCTTTGAAGTTCCCAGCCAAGTCTGTCCTCCTACCCCTAACGCCCTGTGTGTTACCCCAGGCCCAGCCCAGCCTTCTAACCCTAGCGTACCTCGGTCACAGCCTGGATCGATGCGCCGTGTTTCAGCAGCAGCTCCATCACTTTGGCGCGGTTCTTCTTGCAGGCGATGTGAAGCGGGGTGAAGCCGTTCTAGAAACAGAATACCACAAAACCAAGTCTAGAAACAGAAACTACTCAACTCCTCAGGTATTTTGGCACAGATCTAGTTTCTAAGGAAAATGTCAGTTTCTCTTTACCCCTATTTTTTATGTAATAGTTTAAACATTTGAGAGAGTAAGCTCGTGTTGTAAACCTTAACGAAGTTTTATGCCACAGTTGTGTAACAATTATCCACACAGTTTCTCCTTGCCAGTAAACCTCAGAGTCACCACAACCACGGTTTCAGTCACCACAAAGTATAACAACATACTCAGTGATGTGTCCCAAATCAGTCTTTTCTCTCAAAACACACACACAGGCACGCACACATATGTGCACTCTCAAACACAAACACACACAGAAACATACCCAGAAACGTAGCTCTGCAGATCATCAAACACAAGCCATTTGAAGGGAGTATCTATACGAGAGCTTTATGAGAGCTCGACCCACTGTGTTGTTGTGAATGGCACATAACTGAGGGATGGGCGTGCATTGTCTCTGATTACTTTTATCAGTATGGAAAGGGGAAGTTACTGTGCAATCAGGAAATGAGCCTGGCTAAAGAAAAAGACAGTTGCCGACCCCACCCAGGGCACAAAAGTGTAACGAAGTGTAACTTCCTTCACTCCATCTCACTGTCTTTCCCTTTCTTATTCCCCCATTGTCACTTGCAATTGAGATTTTCCTCTCATCATCACCGCAAACAGGACACAAACAGAAACAACTACCAGAACATTACACAAGAGTAGTCAGCAGAGTGACATGACAAATCCGTCCCACCCTCAGGTCGCAGGTTCAGGGTTCTGTGTGGCCGGAAATGCTGCTATGAAAGGTTGTTTGTACCCAAAGCATTTGCATTTTAATCCTGAATTTGTATTACCCTGAAAATCTCTCCCTCTTCTTACACATGCAGCCCAACCATCCACCCCTCTTTCTCACCAGTGCTTTAGCGTTTGGGTTGGCTTTCTTGTCCACTATGAGCTTGGCCACTTTGTAGTGTCCACAGTGGGCGGCCACGTGTAGCGCTGTCAGGTAGTCATTGGTGACATCATCGACAGGGACGTCATTCTGGAGGAGTAGCTGGACACAGTTGATGTGGTCGCCCTGAGTGGCCATGTGCAAAGGGGACAGCCCGTTCTAGAAGTGTTACAGACATAATGTTATATCAATGATCTATAGCGGTTGAAAATGTAACATTATAGCAAAGTTTTGTGACAATCACAATTCTATCAGTGTTAGGAGACATTTGCAAACAATTTTAGATCAATTCTCCTTACCTGGATGAACATGTGTTTTACAAGTTAGATGCAAGTATTATAATTTCAGCAACAAAGTATACGATAGGAGCAGGTGTTACCTTTGTCTTGGACAGAATGGGTGCTCCGCGGTCCAGCAGAATCTCAACCACTTGTTCATGACCACTCCTCGCTCCACAGTGAAGAGGTGTCAGTCCGTCCTACACACAACAGCATGGTCAATAGGACCACAGAGTGGAAGGACATGAAACATTCAGCCCACTATGGACTGAAATTCTGAAAAAAACAAGTCTTGATAAAATTTGAGTGCATACATACTGTATTAGAACAGGGTTAAAACAATATAACATGACCTGTCATCAGTGACAAAGTGCTGCATGCTAGGCATGTTAGGCATATACAGTACCAGTCAAAAGTTTGGACACACCTACTCATTCAAGGGTTTTTCTTTATTTTTACTATTTTCTTCATTGTAGAATAATAGTGAAGACATCAAAACTATGAAATAACACATATGGAATCATATAGTCACCAAAAGAGTGTTAAACAAATAAAAAATATGTGAGATTCTTCAAAGTAGCCACCCTTCGCCTTGATGACAGCTTTGCACACTCTTGGCATTCTCTCAACCTGTCTTGAAGGAGTTCCCACATATGCTGAACACTTGTTGGCTGCTTTTCCTTCACTCTGCGGTCCAACTCATCCCAAACCATCTCAATTGGATTGAGGTAGGGTGATTATGGAGGCCAGGTCATCTGATGCAGCACTCCATCACTCTCCTTCTTGGTCAAATAGCCCTTACACAGCCTGGATGTGTGTTGGGTCATTGTCCTGTTGAATAACAAATGATGGTCCCACTAAGCCCAAACCAGATGGGATGGCGTATCGCTGCAGAATGCTGTGGTAGCCATGCTGGTTAAGTGTGCCTTGAATTCTAAATAAATCACAGACAGTGTCACCAGCAAAGCACCCCGCCACCATCACACCTCCTCCTCCATGCTTCACAGTGGGAACCACACATGCAGAGATCATCCGTTCACTGACTCTGCATATCACAAAGACACGGCGGTTGGAACCAAAAATCTCAAATTTGGACTCAGATTTCCACCGGTTTAATATCCACTGCTCGGGTTTCTTGGCCAAAGCAAGTCTCATCTTGTTATTGGTGTCCTTTAGTAGTGGTTTCTTTGCAGCAATTCGACCATGAAGGCCTGATTCACACTGTCTTCTCTGAACAGTTGATGTTGAGATGTGTCTGTTACTTCAACTCTGTGAAGCATTTATTTGGGCTACAATTTCTGAGGCTGGTAACTTTAATGAGCTTATCATTTGCAGCAGAGGTAACTCTGGGTCTTCCTTTCCTGTGGCGGTTCTCATGAGAGCCAGTTTCATCATAGAGCTTGATGGTTTTTTGCAACTGCACTTGAAGGAACTTTTAAAGTTCTGGAAATGTTCCTGATTGACTGACCTTCATGTCTTAAAGTAATGATGGACTGTCATTTCTCTTAGCTTATTTGAGCTGTTCTTGCCATAATATGAACTTGGTCTTTTACAAAATAGGGCTATCTTCTGTATACCAACTCTACCTTGTCACAACACAACTAATTGGCTCAAACACATTAAGAAGGAAAGAAATTCCACAAATTAACTTTTAATAAAGCACACCTGTTAAATGAAATGCATTCCAGTTGACTACCTCATGAAGCTGGTTGAGAGAATGCCAAAAGTGTGCAAAGCTGTCATCAAGGCAAAGGATGGCTACTTTGAAGAATCTCAAATCTCAAATATATTTGGATTTTTAACACTTTTTTGGTTACTGCATGACTCCATATGTGTTCATATGTGTTATTTCATAGCTTTGATGTCTTCACTATTATTCTATGATGTAGAAAATAGTAAAAAGAAAGAAAAACCCTTGAAAGAATAGGTGTGTCCAAACCTTTGACTGGTACTGTATATTAATATATATATATATATATATATATATATATATATATATATATATATATATATATATATATATATATATAAACAGTGTTCTATTTAATTCTGTGAAGGCACTTACCTTGGTTTTGCCATCTATTTTGGAGCCTCTGTCCAACAGCAGTTTGACCATGTTACTATTTCCTCTTTTAGATGCCACATGGAGAGGTGTGATGTCATTCTGTTAGAACAGAGAGAGGAGGTAGGAGTGAGCCACACAGTACAGAGCTGTGAATATTATCTGGATGTTGTCCATATGGCAATACTAATAAACCTAAACAGCATCTGAATCCAGCAAGGGAAAGACGCCAGCCTTATATTGTTACAAAAACATAATTCGAGAAACAAACAACAATTTGACAAACTGATATTCAAAGTATTCTGAATATCACATGTGATATGTTTAACTAAGTGGGTGGAAAGCTGTTCATTATTGAGTATTATACGCCATCTCTTGTGTAATTTACTGTGGAGCGAATCATTCATTACTGCCGACTTCAAACAGAAACACAAACACTACAGCCAGACGCTGCCTTTTCATATAATTACAAGCTATCATTAAGCTAAGCTCTAATGTTGACGCAAATAGGGGGTCTGTTGTTACACTCCTTGATACGTGTTGTTATGATTTTAACACTATCACTGTATGATCTGAGTACAGTATATAGGCAGTGGGAGGGTGGGGTGATTTGAAGCACTATATGATGGAAAGAGGGTGCAGTCTGTCGTTTGTAATTTTCCATAGAGTGTAGTGGAGTGTGGCTAGTTGCTCCTCCTGTCCAGCAGAGGGCAGAGCAGCCTTACCCTGGCCATGAAGTCCACAGCGGCCCCTCGGTTCAGCAGAAGCGTGGCCACGTTGATGTTGCCATAGTGAGCAGCGATGTGGAGAGGAGTGAAGCCGCTCTGAGGGAGCAGGAGAGCAGAGCACACAACGACGACATAGGAGTCAGAGACAACCATGGGCTTGATATTAGTCTCTCATGTTATCTATACTCGAATAAGTATACGGGCTACTACTGTACACATAAACAATCAAACATGACTTTTCTCACTGTGGCAGAGCAAGTCTTTGTTTTGAAAACCCGAACACAGATCCTGTAGACTAGAGTGTGAATGGTATGTTGATGTTCATATGTCATACCATTCAAAGTGATCATGAGCTTTCATGATTATTTCAACCTTACAACAGTTTTATACTGGACCGTAACACATTAACTACCACACAATAAGGATAGACATAGGGACATAAAGTCTGCAGTTACAGACTGTAGTTTATGTAGGATTACAACAGCCTGTTGAGCCCATGTATCATAAATACATGGTGTCTACATATGTGAATGTAACCTATTTCATTCACTGGGGACTTCCTAATGAATCCATGGCTTATAGAGGGAAGCAGCATTCAAAGCAAGAGGAAATATAAGGGAAATGGAACATCTCAGCTAAAGCTATCCAATCAGGGAGAGAATTTTAGATAAAGCTATCAATTCACAGAGATCCCGTTTTCAATTAGCCAATAATCCAATACAAAGCAGGTGGTTGACCAAGCTTCCAGCACATAAACCACTAAAGCTGTGAGCATTATACACTGTTCTATTTCTGTTCTAAGAATAAACAAATCAGCTTGAGTTTTCATACAAATACGAGATATTTTTGCATTAAACACTTAGTCATAAATGTAATATATCTGACATTCACCATGGGACACAGATGGTTCCATGAAGTTTAAAACATTAGAAGGAGTTAATCCAACTATCCAAACTATTTATTGGCAATGCTTTTAGCATCTACTATCATGCAGTGATATCTACATTTACAAAGCCAAGTAAAGATACTAGCCATATCCACCAGCCTGGTAGCCATGCTGACCAAAACAGGCATTCTGAGAGGGCAGCCTGCTCTGCTATTGTTTTTGGTGGGGTGGGGTCCTTCTGTTTTTCCTCTGGAAACAGCACTAACAGAAGTAACTAATGTCCCATGCACAAGCCTAAAGGGGCTGGGGTTGGGAAATGAAGATCTAAATGCAGTCTAATAAACAAACTAGTAGACCATTTCTCTGCTGCTGGGAGGCTGGGTTCCTTAATTCTAAAAGGCCAGATTATAATAAAAATACAGTCTGCTAAACAGTAAGACTTGTCTGTCTTGAGCCATAACGTGATTTATCATTAACAATGTTATGGCAGGATATCTATCTTGGTACCCATTAAAACCTTGGAACCCATAGAATCCTTGAAACCTTGGAACCCATGGAATCCTTAGAACCCATGGAATCCTTGGAACCCATGGTAACCTTGGAACCCATGGAATCTGTGGAAACCTTGAAACCTATGGAAACATTGGAACCCATGGAATCCTTGGAAAGAAACCTTGGAACCTATGGAATTCTTTCAAAACCTTGGGACCCGTGGAAACCTTGGAACTCGTGGAATCCTTGGAACCCATAGAAAACTTGGAACCCTTCTTGCCTCCAGCTACAGATATCCACAGTCCACATCAGTATTAGTAAGACATGCTGCATTATTACAGAACTATCGCTCTCTTTCTATCAGTAATAAGAGACACACTACATGAATGAAGCAATGGGGAAAAGGCAAAAAAGACTGAAAGAGAAGGGAGATATGGGGCTGCAGCAACACTAGTGTATGGTATAGGGGGTTGTTTCTGTTTTTTTGGGGGGGCTGCAATGGATAGAGTAAGTACTGTACAATGTACAGATATACCTCTGTCGTTCTATTCACCATCATCTAGGGGAGAGGGCACAAAACCGGCCAAGAGAGGAGAGAATTGGTGGTTAGTGTGCACACAACATCACACAACAAGGAGAGATTATAGGTAGAGTTACTGGAGTAGGTCTTTAGTTGGCCAGAGAAGTTGTGAATCACTCAACTTTACAATACAGAAACTGCCGCTGATGTTAAGATTAAAAGTTGCTAAATTCCAAACCAAACTGTCAGTTGTGGTTAAATTGTTCCATGGGATATAAGGTCACGGTACAGCATCAGCCATATCTCTTTATATCTATCTGCATTATTCTTTCTCTCCTCTGTATAGTCTGACTCAGAATAATGTAATGCATTATTACATGTGCACCTACACAAAAACTCAAAGTAAATAAACATAACAAAACAACTAAATAAACAACAAAGAAACACTTAAAAAAAAAAAATAGATTAAAACGGATGAACCTACTCATATGGGAAAAGAGCCAGAAAGACAGAGGTGAGAAGCAAAGCGAAAGAGATAACATCAGCAGAATGTAGTGTAGTGGTCACCTTGGACTCTACATCTGCATTGTGGTCGTTCTGGAGAAGTAACGCTGCAGCCTTGGTGTCGTCCTTGCGGGCGGCGATGTGCAGGGCGGGCAGACGCACCTTGCCCTTGGTGTCATTCTCCAGGAGCAGAGACACCACCTGGTCATGCCCCTGCTGCAGGGCCACCGCCAGAGGAGTGAACCCGTCCTGTTAGAGGGAGGCAGGGGGAAACTTAGAGGGGTAGGGGAAGTGAGTTACATAGACATCCCACATTTCCACAGCAATGCTGGGCCACGTGGGACTATAATACTGTGTTACTAAGGACACAATGTTACATGTCCACAAGTATTAAATGTCGGACAGATGACGTCTTGAAATCAATTTAAATAATACATCTACAGTATATTCCTCAAAGTCTAACCAAATATCTTACTTGCCTAAAATCCCCAAATCTATTGCACTTCGTCAAACATCAAACAGATACTTCACATTTCACTCTATATACAGTACATCTGACAGCGTGCAGCAGGATGAACTGTATACATTACATAACACAGTATAGGGCACCTCTCTCCCACGTCTAATCCCTTACATAATTCCCGTTACAGTGTGTGTGTGTGTGTGTGTGTGTGTGTGTGTGTGTGTGTGTGTGTGTGTGTGGGTGGGGGGGGGGGGGGTTCTCGTGGACAGTTTTTGTGGACTGGACCAGTGGTTTTAACTGGTTGTACTGGTGGCTTTTCCTTACAGGCAGCAGATCCTGGCTCCAGCAGCAGGCAGCTCTCAGTGTAAACCAGACCATAGAGGGTATAAGGGACCTTATCTCTGGCCTGCTCA
Organism: Salvelinus sp. IW2-2015; assembly: GCF_002910315.2. NCBI lineage: Eukaryota > Metazoa > Chordata > Actinopteri > Salmoniformes > Salmonidae > Salvelinus > Salvelinus sp. IW2-2015. The sequence goes on from NC_036858.1 coordinate 43,044,774, forward strand.
AGGTCATTCAGCTCTACTATACACTACCAATCAATGAGGCGCTGCCTGCTGGAGTCCCTGAACCCACCACAGAGAGAGAGAGAGAGCGAGAGAGAGAACGAGAGAGAGAGCAATAGAGCGAGAATGGGAGAGAGTGAGTGAAAGAGAGGGAGGTAGTAACAGAGAGAAAGAGGGAGATGGAAATAGAGAAAGAAAGAGGTGATGTATAGAGAGAGTAAAAGAGGTGGGGGAGAGGATGGAGGTAAGCATGTAAAGCTGTAGATAATATGGAGGCAGGGAGAGAGAGGGGGAGGAGAGCAGTGAACAACATAACAGGCAGGGTGGGCGGGGACACACACCTCAGTGGCCATACTCTGGCTGGAGTTGTGTTCCAGGAGGAAGCGAACCACCTCCAGATGGTTCTCCTGGGCAGCCATGTACAGTGGGGTGAAGCCATTCTACAAGAGAGAACCAACAGGAAACCCAACAATCAATCATAAAGCACACAGAGTAGCTTATAATATGACAGACAAATATATTATACTTTATCATACCACAGCTCAGACAATTCATACAGTACTATACAAAGCACTCTTTGGTGGAGTGAAACATTCCGTTGATCTTTGTCAGCCCAGTTTATTGCTATTGATCTGAGGAATGTCTCAACGGGGCAAGATTGGGATTTTTGATGAAAGGATATTTCCCCCTGTCTCAGAGATGTGAAACGCATGGACAGCACAATCCTAGAGAGTATATTCTCAGTCACAACCCTGACAGACTAATACCGCTGCTCTGGCAGATCTCTCAAATGAACGATTTTCAAGTGGTGAACAGATATATAGAGATATGATTGTGTAGATGTTTCAATGATAAAGATATGGTAATGTTAATATGTTAAAAGCTTTACATCGTGGAATACAGTGTGAGTCCTATACAGACTCCTTGTCGTTTGAATGTGTGTTTAATGGTGTGTTCTGATATGTTCTGTTTCTCTGACCTGAGTTATGTGTGTGTGTTATGGATACCCTACCTGAGACTGTGCATTGACATTGGCTCCATTGGTGACCAGCTCTTTCACCACTTCCGTTTGGCCGGCCAGGGAGGCTATGTGAAGAGCGGTGTTTCCTTTCTGCATTAGAGAGGAGAATGAGAGGCATGCCAGTTAATCTCTCCCCCACCTGTCCCAGTGTACCATTCCCCGCACCGCCTTGCCAAACCTCAGTTATGCCTTTGTAGCGCTGGCATTCTCGCTCTGGCCTCCCTCCACTCTGGCTGCCATTGATGTGTCACTTCCGATGTACCACGTCCAGCACATAAACAAGCGGCCCTCTTACCACCACCATAAATAAAACCGGTGTGGTTTTTAATAAACTGCAAGCGGGTTCTGAGCGGTGTGTTGACCCCCGAGCATCCACGTGAAGGAGTCTCTGATGTCAGCAACACTGTTGCACAATATCAACATAACTCACATAGAGTACAGTGCTGAACATGAGGAGGTGAGCATGTTTGACCTATGGATAAAGACAACAGCTGGTAAAGACAACCGCTTTCGTGAGAGTTCCTAGTCTCTGCTCGGTGTTTGAGTAGTTTGAAGGCTGTCCTTAGTGTTGAATTTTTCATAGTGCTCAGTGTTTATATATAACCTGCTTTCAATGGGAGAGAGGGAACACTAATGGTAGCCACAGTCTCCAAGTCTTTCTATGAACAAACATGGACATGCTGCTGGCCACACCAATGCTAACCACTGAATGCTCGGCTCATGTTGTGCTTGTGACCAACTGGGTCCAGAACCTTTGTCATCTGCACACCTCGAAGCTAAGTCCACTGAATATCAGCCCTAGGAGCTAACACAATTCTTCAGGTCTCAGGCAAATGTTACTCATCATGCATACAGTTCACTAAACCAACTCCGCTACATGTGGCCCTACAGTGTTGGCCGACAGCAACAAAGCAGTAATAGATGCAGTGTGGGACTAACCTTGGTTGCTGCGTCCACATTGGCTTCTAGCTTCAGCAGCTCAGCCACCACCTCCACATGACCCTCCTTAGAGGCCAGATGAAGAGCGTTCAATCCATTCTGAAAGAAATGACATAAAGTGTTAATATACATCTCTGGCACCCATACATTCTCTGTAGAACAGACAGATTGTACACATGGCGTGAGATTATTCAGACGAGGAGCTGCTATGCCTTTCAAGTCCATTGAAATTAGTGATTTGTGTTGTGGCCTTGTTAAATACAATGTTACACAATTATCACATAGCCACAGGATTAAATGTATTTGATGCATATAGTTTCAGTTACATTAAAAGTAATGTATTATGTACAAAATGAATGAACTGAGCAGCAGATGTTGGATATTAAGCCACCCACCTGGTTGCAGATGTTGATTTCCACCCCAGACTTCAGGTAATCCAGGGCCTTTTCAAGGTTCCCAGCCCGCGCTGCTCGCAGGTAACTGGCATTGCTGTCCGACTAAGGATGGAGAGAGAGAGAAATATAGGTCAAATACAGTCCACATACTATACAGACATGTGTCTACTGCTCAACAGCAGAAGGCTAGAATGAAAACATCGGTTCACGTTCTCAGGGAGTCACTGCCATAAACAGTCACACACACCCATGTAAACACAGGTATTACACACAAACCAAAAATCTCAGATACTGTACCAGAGTCATGTCTTTCTCAAATCCCAAAAACCCAAAGGTCTTTTGTTTTGTGTAGAACTGTAGCTACATTTGAACTGTATTGCAAAGTACAGTAACGGTGGACAGAAATAACACATACCAAAGATCCAGCCAAATAAATTTAGCTACTATCCCAACAAACTGGCCTTCTACGTCATCCTTTCTTCGTATCAGATCCCAGGACGTTGTGATGCCAGCAGAGACAAACCCACATATCTCACGACTCCAGAGTAAGACAAGGGTGGGTGGTCCTGATTGTCAATACAGAGACCTCTCTCTAACAGTAAAGATAAGAAAATACATTCTCAGGAGACGACTCTCTCTGTCCTCCTCTTCTAGAAACAGAGAATGTACAGTATTATCCCTCCTTTCTGCTTTGCTCTTCTTTATTTTAAAATAGAGAGGGCTTTGTGAACAAGAAAAATGATGACACAAGCCATTTTGGGGTTTGCCCATCTAACAATTGTTTGTGTGTGGACGGGTATGTGCGTCTGTGTCTGTGCGTGCATGTGTCTGTGTATGTATGAGTGTGCTTATGTGTGCTTGTCTGTCGTGCCAGCTCACGTCAGATTGTTCTGTTTGTGTCTGGGACATTACACAACAGAAACGGACACATAGCAAAGTCTGCACCTTTGCTTGTTGTAATTGTATGAAGTTGATTTCCAAAACCCAGCACCAGTACACATGCCCTCAGAGCATGCAGTTGAGATAGACTGCTACATCAAATGGTCTCCGAGGCTAAATTCCCCTGAATTAACCAATGCCCAGACCTTCTAAATTTAGCCCGTTTCCAGAGACACTTACAGTAAACTGGCAGACCCAAACAACATGAGTGCCACAACCTATTCCCCACCCCCATACTTTTCCAGGAATAGCTCTGATGGCTTGACAAATGAACAAGACATTCTTCCAGATTGCTCCAGTGATAGGGACTCAGAGTGGACTGTGGGAGCAATGTCAGAAGAGTGTGTGTGTGTGTGTGTGTGTGTGTGTGTGTGTGTGTGTTGTGTGTGTGTGTGTGTGTGTGTGTGTGTGTGTGTGTGTGTGTGTTGTGTGTGTGTGTGTGTGTGTGTGTGTGTGTGTGTGTGTGTGTGTGTGTGTGTGTGTGTGTGTGTGAGGGAGAACAACACATTACCAAAGATCTTAGTATCATAGGATACATAAATGCCTGTTTCCTTTTCCAAACACAAGCCTCTATGGCAGAACAGTGGCAGTGAACTATTAATGCAACTTCATTGCTTTCGTCTTTGAAGAGACTAATGTAACAGTATATGGAAAAATGCCATACTGTTTCTCATTTAAACACCTGGGCATTTTCTGTAATATAACCGTAGTGCTGTAACTATGAATATTAACATAGCTAAAGGGCATTGTTTGGCACATGGCAGAGGCAGTGATTCTCAATGGCAATGTGAATCTGAGGAGGGGTAATTTCAAAACAGGTGAGAACTTTCCATCCTATGACTCAAATGCCTCTAAAGGTATATCTCTCCTGTACAAAGCTTTGGACAACTCCTCCTTGACCTAAAACACTGGAACCCCTGTCCTTCATTGTGAACAGTTAGTACTGCTGGCTTCTCTCCAGACTCAGCTAGTTGGCAGACTCCTTCCCTCATTTCAGAACAAAATCCATTCCAGACCGTGTCATTAAATTACTCCTTTCTCAGTTAGAGACAACACATTATCTCAATGATTTGTCGTGACATTGAGCTCTGTACCCCCCCAAAAAAATCTTCAAAACACGAGGACAAGTGTCATAGGTTTATTATTCCGTTTTTTTTCTAGCGCAAACGCACAAGCAGACACACTTTCCCACAGTGTGTGGTGGTTACATAACAAGCGCATGCTGTAAGTGACTGTCAAGGATCTCTGAGAATAGTCTATGATAGAGTGGCTACTGGCTCTGAGGTTTGTTCAGTGTCAGATGCTTGATTCTTAACTCAGACCTCTGACATCAACATGTGAGGTCACTTAGCGTTATGGTGTCTCTTTGCTGTTGACAGTCAGACAACCAAACATTCATTTATGCCTCAGCCCATGTCAACATACAAAGTATAGGATCACGGATGGTGGTATCGTGGATACAGTGCTAGTGCTCCTCTGAAGTACAACTTTCATTGAAGAGCCCTCCCATTCAAGCCTGCATAACTGACTTATGTTTGTCTGACATTTATTTCACAATAACTTTCACCACTGTCACCACTCTCACCAAGACAACGGTGGAGTGATCATGTGGAGTTTTTACAGCAGATGATTTGCATGTCTATCATTCATCATAAAGGAATCACCCAGATTCCCCATGTTCTTCAACATTCTGCTCCAGCGTATCTAAAGGGGATGCACTGTCAAGGAAGTTGGAGCAGAGGCCTCCAAAGATAAGACGTTCAATTTGAAGGCACACTGAGTTCAGTGACCCAAGTGGCCCTGGCTCAACACAGAATTGCCCAGACTACAGTACAGTATATAAAGCTACTAGGCAACAGTCTTTTAAAACCAGTCTCTCCATCACAGGCAAATGACTAGTGACACGGGTGACCGCCATTTCAAATACCATCCCATCGCATTCAAGTCGGAGGGAGAAAATCGTCTTTGTGTGTAAAGCATTACAGAGCATGGAGAGAGATTAGCTTTGAAAATATGATTAAACTTTGCAGATCAGAAGTTCAAAGAAATTAGGCCATTAAAGAGTAGGCTAAGCCTGAAGGAATAGCATTAATCTACTGTTAGATAGTTAAAGGGAGTGAGGCTCCGTCGCTCTGACTGACGACTGATTCCCTGTTAAAGAGAAAGCTCTTATTTACTAATTCAGTCTGAATTATGATACAGCTCCACTTAGGCCAACAGCATATCAACAGCAAACATGTGGCACATTTTCTGTTAAGCTGCTATAAAAATGACAATCCAATATTGAGGCAGAGTAGTGCTGCAAAGAGTTTTGTTGAATTAGTGTTCGGCCCAAATATCACTTATGACATCATTGAGTCCGGGGGTTACTGTTTTGTGTGGAGTGATTTTCTTTGCGATATCCCCCACACGATGTCAATGTGACAAGTAGGTAGTAGAACAAAAACACAGACATACCCACACAGAGGCACTGCAAAGCATCCACCCACCCACACACACACATATCTTCTATATTCTACATACAAATATACTCGCGCACACACACACACACACGGCATGTTGATGTCTGTGCTCCAGGCTGCTGGTTAGCTCAGTTTGAGCCCAGAACCCGCATCATTGTCTCATTTATCCCTGGCCTCCATCGATACAAAAACACAGCCTAGGGCCACATGAGCTTAGAATGCCGATTGGTGCGAAAAAGCATCCAACCACCACACAGACACGCACTTTCCATTGGCGAAAAACAACACTATTGACAGGTTAATGCATTCATTGTGGAGCTATTAGTTAGACAAATATCATTGCAAATTATGTTTTTCTCAAAGGGCCATTGGTGTACAGTAGATGGATGTGGACCAGTACTAGAATAGTTAATGGCTTATAATGGGAAAGTATTGACGAGAGGATCGTAAGCACTTCTATTTATCATTAGCAAATCATCCCCATAGGTCAAGTCATTTTATGCAGTTACATAATGGTTAATACCATGAAAAAAATGGACAAAACAGAAAATCCGGCCTACAGTATATATAATGTTGAAGTGTAAAGGATGCAAGGGAAATGACTGACTATACCACATGTGTACTGAACAAAAATATAAATGCAACATACAACAATTTCAAAGATTTTACTGAGTTAAAGTTCATATAAGGAAATCAGTCAATTGAAATAAATGAATTAGCTTCCTTCAATAATATTGATCTAAATAGCTACGCTACACATCTCTATGTGGACTTCCATCTCTATCTTTGACTCACAGGCTGTGAGTCACTTAGTTAGACGACATGTGATTGGCTGAAAATGTGGCTAGCGAGAGCAGCTCTAATATAGGCTACAACTATATAGAGTGCCTCAAGAAAGTATTCAGACCCCTTAACTTTTTCCACATTTTGTGACGTTACAGCCTTATTCTAAAATTGATCAAATCGTTTTTTCTCCTCATCAATCTAAACACGACACCCCATAATGACAAAGCAAAAACTGTTTTTCAGAAATTATTGCAAATTTATGAAAAAAATTAATATATTTATGACATTTACATAACTATTCAGACCCTTTACTCAGTACTTTGTTGAAGCACCTTTGGCAGCAATAACAGCATTCAGTCTTCTTGGTATGACGCAACAAGCTTCTCTGCAGATCCTCTAAAGCTCTGTCAGGTTGGATGGGGAGCGTTGCGGCACAGCTATTTTCAGGTCTCTCCAGAGATGTTCGATTTGGTTAAAGCCCGGGCTCTGGCTGGGCCACTCAATGACATTCAGAGACTTGTCCCGAAGCCACTCCTGTGTTGTCTTGGCTGTATGCTTAGGGTCATTGCTCTGTTGGAAGGTGAACCTTCACCCCAGTCTGAGGTCCTGAGCGCTCTGGAGCAGGTTTTCATCAAGGATCTCTCCGTACTTTACTCCGTTCATCTTTGCCTCTATACTGACTTGACTCCCAGTCCCTGCCACTGAAAAACATCCCCACAGCATGATGCTGCCACCACCATGCTTCACCGTAGGGCTGGTGCCAGGTTTCCTCCAGACGTGACGCTTGGCATTCAGGCCAAAGAGCTCAATCTTGGTTTCATCAGACCAGAGAATCTTGTTTCTCATGGTCTGAGAGTCTTTAGGTGCCTTTTGGAAAACTCCAAGCGGGCTGTCATGTGCCTTTTACTTAGGAGTGGCTTCCGTCTAGCCACTCTTCCATAAAGGCCTGATTGGTGGAGTGCTGTAGAGATGGTGTTCCTTCTGGAAGGCTCTCCCATCTCCACAGAGGAACTCTGGATCTCTGTCAAAGTGACCATCGGTTTCTTGGTCACCTCCCTGACCAAGGCCCTTCTCCCCGTTTGCTCAGTTTGGCCGGGCGGCCAGCTCTAGGAAGAGTCTTGGAGGTTCCAAACTTATACCATTCAATAATGATGGAGGCCACTGTGTTCTTGGGGACCTTCAATGCTGCAAAAATGTTTTGATACCATTCCCCTGATCTGTGCCGTGAAACAATCATGTCTCGGAGCTCTACAGACAGTTCCTGTGGGACCTTATATAGACAGGTGTGTGCCTTTCTAAATCATGTCCAATCAATTGAATTTACCACAGGTGGACTCCAATTAAGTTTTAGAAACATCTTAAGGATTATCAATGGAAGCAGGATGCACCTGAGCTCAACTTCGAGTCTCATAGCAAAGGGTCTGAATACTTATGTAAATCAGGTATGTAAAAATGTATATATACATTTGCAAAAAAATTAAAACCTGTGTTTTGCTTTGTCATTATGGGGTATTGTGTGTAAACTCAGCAAAAAAAGAAACATCCTCTCACTGTCAACTGCGTTTATTTTCAGCAAACTTAACATGTGTAAATATTTGTATGAACATTACAAGATTCAACAACTGAAACATAAACTGAACAAGTTCCACAGACATGTGACTAATAGAAATGGAAATAATGTGTCCTTGAACAAAGGGGGAAAGTAACAGTCAGTGTCTGGTGTGGCCACGAGCTGCATTAAGTACTGCAGTGCATCTCCTCCTCATGGACTGCACCAGATTTGCCAGTTCTTGCTGTGAGATGTTACCCCACTCTTCCACCAAGGCACCTGCAAGTTCTACGACATTTCTGGGGGGAATGGCCCTAGCCCCCACCCTCTGATCCAACAGGTCCCAGATGTGCTCAATGGGATTGAGATCCGGGCTCTTCGCTGGCCATGGCAGAACACTGACATTCCTGTCTTGCAGGAAATCACGCACAGAATGAGCAGTATGGCTGGTGGCATTGTCATGCTGGAGGGTCATGTCAGGATGAGCCTGCAGGAAGGGTACCACATGAGGGAGGAGGATGTCTTCCCTGTAACGCACAGCATTGAGATTGCCTGCAATGACAACAAGCTCAGTCCGATGATGCTGTGACACAACACCCCAGACCATGACGGACCCTGCACCTCCAAATCGATTCCGCTCCAGAGTACAGGCCTCGGTGTAACGCTCATTCCTTCGACGATAAACACGAATCCGACCATCACCTGTGGTGAGACAAAACTGTGACTCCTCAGTGAAGAGCACTTTTTGCCAGTCCTGTCTGGTCCAGCGACGGTGGGTTTGTGCCCATAGGCGACGTTGTTGCCGGTGATGTCTGGTGAGGACCTGCCTTACCACAGACCTACAAGCCCTCAGTCCAGCCTCTCTCAGCCTATTGCGGACAGTCTGAGCACTGATGGAGGGATTGTGCGTTCCTGGTGTAACTCGGGCAGTTGTTGTTGCCATCCTGTACCTGTCCCGCACGGTTGTGAGTTTCGGATGTACCGATCCTGTGAGGTGTTGTTACACGTGGTCTGCCACTGCGAGGACGATCAGCTGTCCGTTTGACTCCCTGTAGCGCTGTCTTAGGCGTCTCACAGCACGGACATTGCAATTTATTTCCCTGGCCACATCTGCATTCCTCATGCCTCCTTGCAGCATGCCTAAGGCACGTTCATGCAGATGAGCAGTGACCCTGGGCATCTTTCTTTTGGTGTTTTCAGAGTCAGTAGAAAGGCCTCTTTAGTGTCCTAAGCTTTCAAACTGTGACCTTAATTGCCTACCGTCTGTAAGCTGTTAGTGTCTTAACGACCGTTCCACAGGTGCATGTTCATTAATTGTTTATGGTTCATTTGCATGGGAAAAAGTGTTTAAACCCTTTACAATGAAGATTCGTGAATCTGTGGATTTTTATGAATTATCTTTGAAAGAACAGGGTCCTGAAATAGGGGCGTTTCTTTTTTTTCTAAGAAAATAATAAAGCTGTAACGTAACAAAATGTGGAAAAAGTCAAGGGGTCTGAATAGTTTCCGAAGGCGCTATATTGTTGTTGTATTTTACCCCCTTTTTATCCCAAATTTCGATCTTGTCTCATCGCTGCAACTTTCCAACGGGCTCGGGAGGCGAAGGTCGAGTCATGCGTCCTCCGAAACATGACCCTCCAAATCACGCTTCTTAACCCCGCCCACTTAACCCTGGAAGCCAGCCGCACCAATATGTTGGAGGAAACACTGTTCAACTGACGATGGGGTCAGCCTGCAGGTGCCTGGCATGCCACAAGGAGTTGCTAGAGCGCGGTAAGCTAAGTAAACCCCCCGGCCAAACACTCCCCTAACCCGGACAACGCTGGGCCGATTGTGCACCGCCCTATGGGACTCCCAATCAAGGCCGGTTGTGATACAACCCGGGATCGAACCCGGGTCTGTAGTGACGCCTCTAGCACGGCGATGCAGTGCCAAAGACCACTGCGTCACTCGGGTGTTCAACATGCTATAACTCTATACAACTATATACATCTAGATATGAGAGCCCACACCCAGGGACTAAATATAGGGAAGGGAAAGAGTTTCTCTAGTCAGTGCTACAATGGTTTGCGTGACACACACACACACACACACACACACACACACACACACACACACACACACACACACACACACACACACACACACACACACACACACACACACACACACACACACACACACACACACACACACACACCACACACACACACACACACACACACACACACACGTGTATAGCAGATCAGAGGACAATTATCAGTGGAGAGATTATCCACCAAATGCAAGCCATCCACAAAGCCTTAAGAAATTCCCTGTGCAAGCAGCAGGATGCTCTACGCTGCACATCTGATTTTCCCTTATCACATTACCTGTCAAGGTCAGCTGGTTTGCGCTGGATCCCTGACAAAGAGCATCCTTTAGATAGTTCGCTCTAGTGCAAACACATACTGGAAATTACAAAGCCCATATTGCCACCAGTGTTATTCCCTTATGCCCTTATGCCAAACAAACAAATTGTCCTCTGAAGTAGGAGAACCAGCCTCTCCAACACAGATAGCTACATGTTTGTGTCCCGTAACCATCCTGCGTCCATGCACTACGCTGCACCACATGGCTATACTATAGGGACTGGTGACCTCTGAGCTCTTCCCAGTCCAGGATATCAAATCAAATCGAAACACCATACTAACTCCTCACCACAATCCCCTTTCACAACTCCTCACAAGGCAGAGTAGTGATACAAAACATTGAAACAATTCCAGGGAACACTTACTATTGTCAGGAAGTCTGCTGCCTCTTCCACAGCCATGTTTCCCCCTCTCTCTTTGCAGTTCAGGAGTGAAACCTGAGCTCTCAATTAGCTCTGTTCCAAGCAAAACCACACTCAGTACACAGCACAGCACAGGGAGAGGGACAGGGAAGAGCAAGATGCCATTATGTCAGGTGACCAAGGCAAAAAAATAACAAATCCCAACCCAGCAGGACACCCAAAATAACGCTTCCTTGATGCTCCACGCAATGAAGGGATGGAGGCAGAGAGGTGAAGAGGAAGAGAGGTTAGCTTCTGTATCTAACCTTCCAAGAGAAGTAAACAATCCCCTCTGTAAGTGTTTGTCTGTCTCCGACATACAAAATGCCAAATCCTTTTTTCCCTCTCCCTCCCTCTTGCCCACTCTTTATGTCATCCCAGATCTCCCAGAGATCACTCAGAAAGGTCCCTAGAGATGGCAGGGTCTAGGACAGGGAGAACACCCTGACTTACCATACTAGTAGATAGAACTTCCTCCCCCGTCTCTCACTCACGCTCTCTCAGAGGGGGGAGGGGGGAAAATGTAATCGTGATATCCAAGGATAGGGAGGGAGGGAAACACTGAAAATAGCAGCTGAAACAAATACTTTTGCTAAAAGGGGTCAACCATGTCATCCCACTCTCCTCACTCTGTCGTTCTCTCTCCCTCCTTCTGTCTCTCTCTCTCCCTCCCCCTGTCACTGCCAGCACGAGACTATTTATTGTCATCCTGCTTATCAGCTCTTTTCCCCCACAAAGGGAGTGTGTGTGTGGTGTTTATGTGCATGCATGCACGTGTGTGTTTGCGTGTGTGTGCACATGTCTGTATGTGTGTGTATAAGGGGGCTTCCTATCCAAACAACAGGGAGGTGGAGGGCTGGTGGGGACCTGCAGGGCACAACAATGCCGCCAGACGCTATTTCGGGGGGCACAACTAGTCGATGGGGACAGTTTGAGGAGGGATTAAGGGGACTTTCCCTCCGGTATTAAGGACACCCCACCCTCCCACATCCACCCCCTTAACACACGCCCCACATAGATCAGACAGGAGACAGCCTTGGTCCCACTATCTGGCATGACCCCCCCCCCAGTCGATCTCTATCCCTTTCGGACGGCATTGCACACACCCTCCCCCCGTCACCATATTATAGACACTGACGCCTCAATATTGATCCTGAAAACAGTGATTCTTGGTTTTGTTTATGCTTTGAACATAATTTTTTCTGTAATTCATCACTATTGTATTACTATGTGTCAGTGCAAAGCTCCAAGATTGGGAAATGTACCCCTTTTTTTCAAAATAGCTTGTTCTTCTCTCAAATGTGATTTTGTTGGACTGCCTCTGGTATTTGGAGATACGACAGACACAGTTCATCAACATGAGACAAGAGGCAACTATTTATAGGCCAGCAAGTCTTTGTTCTGCCAACTCTGCAGACAAAACACGTCCCCAGACACGCACACACACGCACACACACACACACACACACACTTAGCTACACCACCACACAACTGAACACAAGCAACACACCTATTCACACACACACACACACACACACACACACACACACACACACACACACACACGTCCAAGCTGGGTTGTCATTGGCTGTCACAGCTCCAGAGGAATAGCCTCCTTTGCATTCTGGGTAAGTACAATGTCTGCTTAAAAAGCACACAGCGGAGTACGTCACAGACTGTGGTGTGTCATGGAACAGTCAGCTGGAACACGTGACTGGTAGATCACAGGTCCTTCCCAGTAACAGCATTCGCTTTGGAACGGGGCTGTTACCAAGGCAACACGTGAGGTTACAGTGGAGGAGGAAGAGAGTCAAGCCCACTTGCAAAAAATGCTCACACACACACTCACACACTGTTAATCAACAACCACTACACAAGCGAATCAACTCTGCACAGGGGCTTTGAAGACAACATGAAGTATCATGTCATATGATTTCAATGTACTGTAGCCTGTCTGATCAAATTACATAGAAAATCATGCAATAATGATCAATAAAATCACATGACGCACACCCCTTTTTTAAGGCTATCAAAGGCCAAAAACAGAACATTGCCTTTTTTTAAATTATTTTTTATTAACTGGTGGCCTTTGGTGTGTTGAACACAGATAACACATGACTAAAGAGGGTCTGCCTTCAGAGCGAATTGAGAGCATGTACTGTATAACAGCATGCAGAGCTAAGAAGCAAAGACTGTTTTCTTGGTATTGTACAGCTCTTAGTTGCAGCTCAGCATGGGTCTTCTGAGACCAGACAAACTATGAGTGTTCCAAATGAGTTGACATTAAATGAATCTCACAGCAAAAGTACATTCACTTAATAAAAGCTCTACCAGTGTGATCTTCCAGAAAGTCAGTTACCGAATTCTAAAAAAAGTTATAGTATTTGTTCCTCAGGGACCGCTTTACCCCTTGGCTAAACAAACATGAAACCAAGTTATAGAAAATGATAAGATAGTCTAAGGCTATAGGATAAAACATCACAACATCTAAATGTAAAAATATAGAAGCCATCCAGCAGGAAAATCCATGTGGAGGACTTGTGTAGAAAAGCCACCAGAGGAGCAAGATATGTACTGCAGAGATCTGGCTCAAGGGCACAACAACACTAAGTCACCTGGGACGTGAAAACATCAAAGATGTGGGTGGAAAGGGAAGAGCGAGAGAGAGAGAGAGAGAGAGAGAGAGAGAGAGAGAGAGAGAGAGAGAGAGAGAGAGAGAGAGAGAGAGAGAGAGAGAGAGAGAGAGAGAGAGAGAGAGAGAGAGAGAGAGAGAGAGAGAGAGAGAGATGCGGGGACGCAAAGCAACAGAGAGCAAACGAGAGGGAAGCAAAATAATAGGCTGGACCATGAGAAAACCTTCAGACAGAGGGACCCATTCTACTGTCAATACACCTCAATGCTGAGTGTGAGTAGAAGGGGAATCCGCTGACATGGGGGGGATCTGGGTGTCATATTGGATTTCCTCCAAAATCCAACTCAGCTGAATATTTCAAACCTACACACATCACTCACTATGTAGCTTTACACAGATTCAGACAGAGAGAGAAGGAAAGAGAAAAAACTGAGAATGGATGGTCCGTATTTTTGGACCATTGTCATTGGGGAAGGAGAGAAAGGGAGAGAAGATAGTCTAGAATTGTGGTACGGTGTGGTAGGAATCCAGTGACATCATCACATTCCGTGCAGAGACCTGCACGGCAGTGTGTGTGCTGAGCGGAGGAACACAGGACTCTAGTGGAGGATCCATGACAATGCCACCATTAACATAACATAATAACAGCCAGACACTGTGCGGAAGTAACAAAGATGCTGTGCACTGCTCCTACTAGGTCTGATGTTCCCATGGATGATACTTCCTAGGGGCCAAACACACAGTCATGCATGAGAACCTGTGTCTCTTGTATTAACAAGTTATAAACACAAAACGACTCTCTTTCAAAAGCTGCTGGTAAAACCAAGCTTTCTGTAACACTACCTTTTTAGAGGAGGTCAACACATGGGCTAGCTGTGACAATAACATGGTAAAACCATGAAGGTTTGGTACACTACTTAAAATGAAGATGAAAGGAGCCACAATAATTACATCCAATCTTGGGTGAGTAGGGAGCATAAGTGAGCATGTATCTGTTTGAGTGTGTGTGGGAGAGAGAGAGTGAGAGGAGACAGTGAAAAAGACAGAGCTCTTCTGATATCACATAGCTGCAGCGGCCCACTGCTTTTTTCCCATTACACACGTCAATGAATCGCACATCATCTCCCTTCTCTGCCCTTACCCCCATTGGCTCTCTACACTACTGTCCACCCTTGGGTGAGGTCGACGACTTATGACTTCATTTTCAGCCTGGTAACTGGCATGGCCCTTGGGTACATAAACCTTGGCCCACGCATTCTAATGTATTTCCTCCTGGCAATATGATTATGAATCAAAAGTCAATTGAGCCATTGAGGGGATTGCTATATTGTCACGACTTCCGCCGAAGTCGGTTCCTCTCCTTGATCGGGCGGCGTTCGGCGGTCGACGTCACCGGTCTTCTAGCCATCGCCGATCCACCTTTCATTTTCCATTTGTTTTGTCTTGTTTTCCCACACACCTGGTTAACATTCCCTCATTACTTGTCGTGTATTTAACCCTCTATTCCCCCCATGTCTGTGTGTGAAATTGTTTGTTTTAAAGTGTTTGTGCACTCTGACTGGTTCGCGGCGGGTTATTTTGTACCCATATTTTGTTGTTCTGGGTGCCATTGGTTTTGCATATTAATCTGCTGCGGTTATTACCCAGTTCTGCTCTCCTGCGCCTGACTTCCATGCAGCCAGTCATGCACCCCTTACATATACAGTGCTATACCAAAACAGGAATACAGTTGGGGGACTGTAATATCTCTCAATGGTAAGTGTTCCACAGCAAGAAGACAGTCTTCCAGGTGCTTTCATATACTCACTTCTACACTCATAATCAAGGCTGGATAAATCAAATAAAATTTTATTAGACACATGCTCCGAATACAACAGGTATACAACCTTACAGTCAAATGTTTACTTACAAGCCCCTAACCAACAATGCAGTTTAACCTCTTTGGGCTATAGGGGCAGTATTGAGTAGCCTGGATAAAATGTGCCCAATTTAAACGGCCTCGTACTCAATTCTTGCTCGTACAATATGCATATTATTATTACTATTGGATAGAAAACACTCTCTAGTTTCTAAAACCGTTTGAATTTTGTCTGTGGGTAAAACACAACTCATTTGGCAGCACACTTTCTGACCAGGAAGTGGAAAGTCTGAAATCGATGCTGTGTTCAAGGTTCTGCCTATAAATGGGCATGATACGTATGACTATACGTGCACGTCATACACCTTCCCCTAGATGTCAAGAGGAAGTGAGAGGAGAAATGAGTTGATTATCTTGGTCTGAGATATAATGCATCCTCTTGGAATGACGTGTCCCCCATTTTAGGTTTTCTGGAAGGCGCGTGGAGGGACCTGTTATTGCCTACTGGAAAGCTGTCGTTATGGGCGAATACTATCTCCGGCTTTGATTTTATTTGATACATGTCACAATATCACCGTAAAGTATCTTTTTTCAATATAGTTTTATTAGAATATTGAAATTTATTCGGGACGTTAGGCGTGTTGCGTTGTTTGCGTTTGTTCACGAAGGAGAGCTTAGCACCACTTGGCCAGTGTGCTTGCTAATTCAAGAGGGAYAAACGACGTTCTGAATCCAAACAAAGACGGTTCTGGACAAAGGACCCCTTGTACAACATTCTGATGGAAGATCAGCGAAAGTAGGAACCATTTTGTGATGCTATTTCATATATCTGTCGAACTGTGTACTAGTAGCTTTGCGCTCAGGTTTTGGTTATTCCCTTACCATAACTAAGTCTTYTGTCGTAATGAAGATATTTTTAGAATTCTAACACTGCGATTGCATTAAGAACTAATGGATCTATCGTTTCCTATACAACATGTATTTTTTTGTAATGTTTATGAATAGCTATTTGGTCAGAATAGGTGAGAGTCTAATAGAAATATCCGCACATCTTGGGAAAATTATGCTACGTTAGCACATTGTATAACCACGGATTTCAGCTCTAAATATGCACATTTTCGAACAAAACATAAGTGTATGTATAACCTGATGTTATAGGACTGTCATCTGAGGAAGGTTTATGAAGGTTAGTGAAATTTAATATCTTTTGCTGGTTTATTCGCTAACGCTAACGTGCCTATTGCTATCGCTAACGTGCCTTGATGAATGAATGCGGTAGTGTGGTAGGCTATTGTAGTAAGCTAATATAATGCTATATTGTGTTTTCGCTGTAAAACACTTAAAAAATCGGAAATATTGGCTGGATTCACAAGATGTTTGTCTTTAATTTGCTGTACACCATCGATTTTTCAGAAAAGTTTTATGATGAGTATTTATGTAATTCACGTTGGTCTCTATAATTACTCTGGCTGCTTCAGTGCTATTTTTGACGGTAGCTGTGATGGTAGCTGCAATGTAAAACTGATTTATACCTCAAATATGCTCATTTTTAGAACAAAACATAGATTTATTGAATAACATGTTATAAGACTGTCATCTGATGAAGTTGTTTCTTGGTTAGTTTGGTTGGTTCTAGGTTAGTTTGGTTGGTTTTGTGCATGCTACCTGTGCTGTGAAAAATGTCTGTGCTTTTTTTCTATTTGGAGGTGAGCTAACATAAATATACGTGGTGTTTTCCCTGTAAAACATTTAAAAAATCAGACATGTTGGCTGGATTCACAAGATGTGTATCTTTCATTAGCTGAATTGGACACATTCCACCTTTTCAGTGGAATGTGGGAGGAGTTCCGCTAGCGGAACGCCGGGGCTGTAAAGGTTAAAAAATACGAAGAATAAGAAATGAAGTAACAAGTAGTTAAATGCAGCAGTAAAGTAAAAATAGAGAGTCTATATACATGGGGTACCGGTACAGAGTCAATGTGTGGGGGCACCGGTTAGTTAATAATTGCGGTAATATGAACATGTAGGTAGAGTTATTAAAGTGACTATGCATAGATAATAACAGAGAGTAGCAGCGGCGTAAAGGGGGTGGGGGGGCAATAGTCTGGATAGCCATTTGATTAGATGTTCAGGAGTCTTATGGTTTGGGGGTTGGACATGTTTAGAAGTCTCTTTGACATAGACTTCTGCTCCGGTACCGCTTGCCGTGGAGTGGCAGAGAGAACAGTCACACTAGGGTGGCTGGAGTCTTTGACAATTTTTAGGGCCTTCTTCTGACACTGCCTGGTATAGAGGTCCTGGATGGCAGGAAGCTTGGCCCCAGTGATGTACTGGGCCATATACACTACCCTATGGGGGCGTGCCCGGTCCTCCTTTTCCTGTAGTCCACAACCATCTCCTTTGTCTTGATCATGTTGAGGGAGAGGTTGTTGTCCTGGCACCACACGGCCAGATCTCTGACCTCCTCCCTATAGGCTGTCTCGTTGTTGTCGGTGATCAGGCCTACCACTGTTGTGTCATCGGCAAACTTAATGATGGTGTTGCAGTCATGCAGTCATGAGTGAACAGGGAGTACAGGAGGGGACTGAACATGCACCCCTGAGAGGCCCCTGTGTTGAGGATCAGCGTGGTGGAAGTGTTGTTACCTACCCTTACCACCTGGGGGCGGCCCGTCAGGAAGTCCAGGATCCAGTTGCAGAGGGAGGTGTTTAGTCCCATGGTCCTTAGCTTATTGATGAGCTTTGAGGGCACTATGGTGTTGAACGCTGAGCTGTAGTCAATGAATATCATTCTCACATAGGTGTTTCTTTTGTCCAGGTGTGAAAGGGCAGTGTGGAGTGCAATAGAGATTGCATCATCTGTGGATCTGTTAGGGCAGTATGCAACGTGAGTGCTACGGGTTGGTAGTCATTTAGGCAGGTTACCTTAGTGTTCCTGGGCACAGGGACTATGGTGGTCTGCTTAAAACATGTTGCTATTACATACTCAGACAGGGAGAGGTTGAAAATGTCAGTGAAGACACTTGCCAGTTGGTCAGCGCATGCTCGCTGTACATGTCCTGGTAATTAGTCTGGCCCTGCGGCCTTGTGAATGTTGACCTGTTTAAAGGTCTTACTCACATCGGCTGTGGAGAGCGTGATCACACAGTCGTCCGGAACACCTGGTGCTTTCATGCATGTTTCAGTGTTATTTGCCTCGAAGCGAGCACAGAAGTTATTTCGCTCGTCTGGTAGGCTTGTGTCACTGGGCAACTCTCGGCTGTGCTTCCCTTTGTAGTCTGTAATGATTTGCAAGTATTACCACATCCGACGAGCGTCGGAGCCGGTGTAGTATGATTCAATCTTAGTCCTGTATTGACACTTTGCCTGTATGATGATTCGTCGAAGGGCACAGCGGGATATCTTATAAGCTTCCGTGTTAGTGCAGAGCAGAGCCATATTGTAGCAGCACTACCTAAGCCTAGGTGGAGCACTATGGTTAACTTATGACCAAAACTGATGTTTTGAAGCTTTTCACTGACTTTTATTCAAAACACAGAGGCTCTAGCTCTGGGCAGCAAAGATAGGAGTTGGAAGATCTAAGGTCAGTTTAGCATTTCCCCCAATGGTTAAAGTGGATTTGTGAAGTGTAACCTGATCCTATATACAGTGGGGAGGACAAGTATTTGATACACTGCCGATTTTGCAGGTTTTAAATAAAAATCCAGAAAATCACATTGTATGATTTTTAAGTAATTAATTTACATTTTATTGCATGACATAAGTAATTGATCACCTACCAACCAGTAAGAATTCCGGCTCTCACAGACCTGTTAGTTTTTCTTTAAGAAGCCCTCCTGTTCTCCACTCATTACCTGTATTAACTGCACTCTGCTCATCTGAGACTACGTTACCTGTATAGAAAAGCAACACTGTCGCACACACTCATCAAACAGACCCAACTCTCCACAATGGCCAAGACCAGAGAGCTGTTGTTAAGGACATCAGGCATATTAATGGTAGACCTGCACAAGGCTGGATGGGCTACAGGACATAGGCAAGCCGCTTGGTGAGAAGCCAACAACTGTGTTGGCGCAATATTAGAAAATGGAAAGAAGTTCAGAGATGACGGTGCATACACCCTCGTCCTGGACTCCATGCAAGAAATCTCACCTCGTGGGGCTCACAATGATCATGGGGAAGGTGAGGGATCAGCCAGAAACTACAGGCAGGACTCTGGTCAATGACCTGAGAGAGCTGGGACCACAAGTCTCAAAGAAAACCCATTAGTGACACACTATGCCGTCATGGATTAAAATCCTTGCAGCGCACGCAAGGTCCCCTGCTCAAGCCAGCGCATGTCCAGGCCCGTGAAGTTTGCCAATGACCATCTGGATGATCCAGAGGAGGAATGGGAGAAGGTCATGTGGTTCTGATGAGACAAAATAGAGCTTTGGTCTACTCCACTCGCCGGGTTTGGAAGAAGAAGAAGGATGCAGTGAGCTAACCCCAAGAACACATCCCAACCGTGAGCATGGAGGTGGAAACATCATTCTTTGGGGATGCTTTCTGCAAAGGGGACAGGACGAACTGCAGCCGTATTGAGGGGAGGATGGATGGGGCCACGTATCGCGAGATCTTGGGCTAACAACCTCCTTCCCTCAGTAAGAGCAGAAGATGGTCGTGGCTGGGTCTTCACCAGCATGAACAAAACCCCGAAACCACACAGCCAGGGCAACTAAGGAGTGGCTCCGTAAGAAGCATCTCAAGGTCCTGGATGGCCTAGCCTGTCTCCAGACCTGAACCCAATAGAAAAGCTTTGAGGGAGCTGAAAGCTCGCTATTGCCCAGCGACAGCCCCGAACCTGAAGGATCTGGAGAAGTCTGTAGGAGCAGTGGGCCAAAATCGCTGCTGCAGTGGTGGCAACACCTGTCAAGAACTACAGGAAACGATATGATCTCTGTAATTGCAAACAAAGGTTTCTGTATGCCCAAATATGTAAGTCTGCTTTTCTGATGTTCATCAAAGTACTTTTGTCATGCAATAAATGCTAATTAATTCACTTATCAACACATATATGGCATCGAGTGACAAATGGCTTGGCAAATGCACAGTACAGATCTGAGACCAGGTATATCTGTGATCTTGGTTGAAGTTGCCRGTKRYRYRYMACYGGCAACTTCAACCAAGATCACAGATATACCTGGTCTCAGATCTGTACTGTGCATTTGCCAAGCCATTTGTCACTCGATGCCATATATGTTTGGCATAACAAGAACACAGCAGATGACTTTGCCATACAGCTCTGCCACAAGCCTAGAGACACCCTGCTTCTCATCCTACAGCTGATTGGCTGTCCCAATTGGAAGTAAAGTGGTGTGTCAGGGATGTGCCCAACTCCAGATGATGCCCTAACTACCGTCCACACCCTCCTGTCCCTCTCTGCACGCACACCTAGATCTCTCTCCAGGGCCATCACAGTACTCTCTGTCCCAGACTGCTGCCTCTCCGATGGGGCACAGCCCACGATGATGAAGGGGGAGGTTATGGAGGGGATAGGAGAGGGGGTGGACACAAGAGGCTTCCTCCCAACCACACAGATACAGACACAGACACACACACACAAAAAGCTGTCAGGGAGATGAAGAGTTTTGTGATTCACTCTTCAACACAGATGAGACCGCCTGGAGTTGATAAGGCCAAAACGCTCAGACACACAATGTTTTTCTTACGTTTCACTCCTCATTTCTAAGACAGAGTAAAGGTACGGTAATAGTAGTCCTTCCTCTGTAGTATTCATATGAACACTTTAGGCTGATCTGTGTTAATTATGTTTGTGGCAGAGGGTGATGTTCAAAGTCTGTCAATATGTTGTGGGGAGGCAAAGGTCAGGCTAGGCCAGCTGGTTCAGGTGCAATAACATACAGTACAGTAGCTAGCCTCCATATGATAACTCTCTGGCTGCACTCCCCAGCTACGTGGCAGCAGATCGAACTGAGTCTTAGTGTGAGTTAGACCATAATTCCTGTAAGTATTCAACACACTAGATACTGTATGAAGGTAAAGTGAGTCAAGGTGCCAAAAATGTGTTGACTCCAGTGTCTGTCGGTCTCTCGTCTGTCTGCTAACTGATCACCAGGAACTCCAATCTCAGAGGCAAAAGTCTCTACACAGGTCATTTGAACTGGATCAGAGAGAAAATGTGTTTGAGAGAGAGCAGAGAAACCAGGATCCACTGAACTCTTTATCCAACTGATGACAGTATGTCTCCATCTCTGTCTCAGTCTCTCTCTTTTGTCTCTGTCAAACAACAGACCATCTAGCTTACTTCTTGGCATTGCCAATGAAGAATGGGTTTTAGAGTTGACGTATAATACAGATTTTACTCTCCTCTCTGATACATGAGACTCTTTAAGAGCACTAACCTTACTACATACAGAGTAGAGTAAGGCCCAAGGCTTTCAGACTGTGCAACACCCTCCTATAATTTTCTGTTGGAGAGTGTCTGTCTGATGCTAATCACCTATCCTCTGAGACCCTAGCCAATGAAAAAGCTCCTTTCTGGCTGGAATTAATGGAGAAAATCTAACTTGGAAACGGACGCGCTGAATCATACAGTAACCTTTTCATGCGGTCAAATGACCAAATCGCCTTTCATGGGTAGAATGTTATTAAGATTTTTCATTATTTAAAACAAAAACGACGCAATTCTGTATTTCTATGTCAAACTGTTTTGTTATATTTCAGTCTTCTGTGATATAAAGTGTAATATTGGATGCAAACTCAAAATGTAATACCTTTCAACTCTATATCTGACATGGTACAGGTGTCTTCTTTGTTAAGCGCTTAACCATGTGTGTGAGGTGTATACTTTTGTTTCAAAGTATACTGAACAAAAATATAAAATCAAAATGCAAACAATTTCAACGATTTAACTGAGTTAAGGAAATGAAGGACTGAGTTAAGGAAATAAATTCACTAGGCCCTAATCTATGGATTTCACATGACTGGGCATGGGCGCAGCCATCAGAATGAGTTTTTCCCCACAACAGGGCTTTACTACAGACAGTAATACTCCTCAGTTTCATCAGCTGTCCGGGTGTCTGGTCCCAGACGATCCCGCAGGAGATAAAGCCGGATGTGGAGGTCCTGGGCTGGCATGGTTACACGTGGTCTGCGGTTATGAGGCTGGTTGGATAAATTCTCTAAAACGAAGTTAGAGGAGGCTTATGGTAGAGAAATGAACATTAAATTCTCTGTCAGCATCCCAATTGCACGCTCCCTCAAAACTTGAGACATCTGTGGCATTGTGTTGTGTGACAAAACCGCACATTTTAAAGTGGCCTTTTATTGTTCCCAGTACAAGGTGCACCTGTTTAATGATCATGCTGTTTAATCAGATTTTTGATATGCCACACATTATCTTGGAAAAGGAGAAATGCTCACAGGGATGTAAACAAATTTGTGCACAAAATTTGAGAGAAATAAGCTTTTGTGCATTTGGCAAATTTCTGGGATCTTTTATTTCAGCTCATGAAACATGGGACCAACACCTTACATGTTGCGTTTATATTTTTGTTGAGTATAGATTTGTTTAAGACTACCAAGAAACACTCTGTGTGACCATAATTTAGTACACTGTATTAAAAGGTTTTAAGGTCAATCTTACATCAAGCACAACATCTGTCTACAACGCTACAGCAGAGGATGAAACCTTTTTCTGTTTGAATTCAATTAGGAAACAAGGATGAAAGGAACTTAGACAACTTTATAGCCTGAAAAGATCACATCTCTGCTAATAATGACCATGGAGAAATTTGCCATTGTGTTGTGCGATGTTGCAGATTATCGGTCATCTGGGAAAACTGAAAAAGGAAGGTTCTTCACTGGTTGAATCCAACAGCATGAAATGGAGGGAAAGAAAATGAACTGAAATGCTGACAACATCAATGAACATCACATGCTTCTTGACGCCACCGTGAAAGAGCATTCTGAGTTGTGTCTAGTCTGGGACTGTGTCAGGAGTTGCAGTACAGCAGTCCCTTGTGAGACAGCACTAACAGAATGCTCGTTTTTATAGATTAGAGTAGACAAATAGATAAGCAGGACTGATATTTTGACAGTCTAATGATCTAGGTACACACTGAGGCCTTTTACCTTGAGTACAATTACTGCTTAATACATGTTATAATAGCGCAATAGAAACATTGAAACCCCACTAACAAAAACCCTCTTACTTTTGACACCGACTTGTTAATCTTCGCACATCATGTCAGCGACTGTGTGGAAATCTGTTTATGTGGATCAGTGAAAGTGAATGAAGTGGAGTGTGTGTAAGTGTTTTTCCCCTGAACTTTGGCACAGAGAGAGCAGCAGATGAGAGCGGACCGTGAGCCATCTGTCCCCCTTTGAACCCACTCTGTCTCACCACAACAACACCACCACAGTTGATCTGCCTTGTCTCTGTCTCACTAACCCTACTGTCATAAAGAGACAGGATAACAAAATCATCATCCATTATTACACCATCATATTGATTGATGGATTGATTGATTGAATTCATGAGACAATTTTTGAATATGGTATTGACCCATTTATTTACAACTGTTGTGACATATATTGATGGATTTCGGCGCCACTTCCGGCGCCGAAAAGAGATGGCTGCCTCGCTTCATGTTCCTTGGAAAATATGCAGTATTTTGTTTTTTTACGTGTTATTTCTTACATCGGTACCCCGGGTAATCTTAGGTTTCATTACATACAGTCGGGAGGAACTACTGAATATACGATTAACGTCAACTCATCATCGTTCCTACCAGGAATATGACTTTCCCGAAAC